>NC_137979.1:19330313-19527813 GCF_963924665.1 Micromys minutus
TACCATTGAGCTATTGCCTCCGTTTTGAGTAAGCATCTGGAAAGAACATTATTGAGTAAAAAAGGAGAAATTAAATTGAGGCTAGAGGTATAAACTTGAAGTTATAGTGTCGAGAGGCTTCAAGCTGTCATGTTGGAGAGGGTCAGGCAGGGGATGAGGAGACTGTGTGTCAGAGAACCCAACTTCGGTGTTCTCACAATAAGGAAGGAAGGCAGCAGGAGAAAACCACAGGCCTACAAAGGAGAAGGAGCAGCCAAGGAGTCAGGAGATTCCAGTGTTGCAGGGATGGAGGTTGGGAGATCACAGTTACAGAAACTAGACTAAGACTTCTACTGAGTGCTCCCAGGTTCCTGTCACCACTAGAGAAAGAATGCAGGCGAGGCCACTTGAGGAACTGGGAAGAAGTTTTATTGCAGACAAGACAAACCCAAGAAGTAGTCTGGACTTCTTAAGGGCAGCACCTCGATGCTGAGGTCATTGTGGGTAGATGTCTTCCCTGGACAAACTTAGTTATTCATGAGTAAGGTGGGGGATCCCAGGCATAGGTCATGATTTTCCTGGAGGAAGGTGTCATGTTCATAACCACTGAGCCTTCTCTCCAGCCCATAAGTCTTTATTTTTAGATATGTCACAACATTGGATGAGTGATGGCATCAGGAAGTCTTGCAAGACAGATAACACAGAGATAGTCTTGAAGAACATTCTAGATTCTCAGTGGGCCGTGCTTGTCCAACCTGGCTATAAACGATCTTGTGTTTTTACTGTTTGACTGGTCATATGGTGTCTTGCTGAAACACAGCTAAGCAGCTGTGTGCCCCAACCACCACCCAAACCTCTCCCCATTAGCTCACTCTACTCTGGCTTTTCCAAAACAGTTCCATGGTCTTTGGGATGCTGGCTATATACACCAGGGCTTCTGGAGGGATGGAGAAGCTAGGAACACAACACACATCTCTGAGATGAGGTTGCAGGCCCAGGGACATGATGGGGTCTCAGCACCTTTTTCAATACAAGAAAAACTTCAGGGTAAGGTTGGAGGTGGCCATACATTAAGAGCACTTACTGATCTTGCAGACAACCCAGCATTCACATTGCAGTTCACAACTCTCTGTAGCTCCAGTTTCGGGGTGTCTGACACTTTCTTCTGGCCTCTTCAGGTACCAGATAGGCACATGGTGGACATGCATATATTCAGGCAAAATTCTCATACATGTAAAAAAAATATATTCAAAACTAGACACTTCAACATGGGTTAGTTCACTCCCTGGCAGGCTCTGCCCTCAGCTAATTTTATGGAGAGAAGAGGCTGTCTACAAAGTTTTGCATTGTGCTGAGTGTGGATATTGTTGATTCAAAGAATTAATTTTAAAACTTTATTTATGCATGTACCTCTTCATAATTTTTCAAACTTTGTTTATTCATTTACATACTAATTTACTTATTGCATGTGAGAGTATGCACATGCCATGGCGTGTGTGGAGATCAGAGGAGAACTTGCAGGAGTCATTTCCCACTTCCCTCCATGCAGGGTCCAGGGGCTCAACTCAGGTTGTCAGGCTTGGAGCCAGTGAGTTTACTTACTGTCTGAACTGTCTCACTGGCTCTATCTTATTCCTTAAGTTTTAATCACGCACGTAATATCTGAACTAGATCATGCATCCTGAATAGGGGTGATATCACCCAAAGGGGGTAGCCATACATTAACCAAGAGGGCTCTTGGTTGGCAAGAACAAAAGAGTTCTGTAGTGGTTTACAACCCTCCAATAGACTGCAGTGTATTAACAGATCCATGGTACGTCTGTGCATTAAAGTTTTATGGTGATGGGGCTCATGATTAGAAAGAACTATCTTAAGAAGTCTTCTTAGAAAGGACAATAATAGGAAAGATTGAACACCCTAGCATAATGTAAGAACTTCCTTAACAACCCTCCTGGTCCTCTGTGAAAATAGATGTGGAGGATGTTTTACTGTTATTGTTCCATATGGGCGTGTGCGTGACTGTGTGTACACACGTGTGTGCACATGTATAGATTCCAGAAGATGGCTCTGTGTGTCAAGACCCCTCTGCCAGGGGTCAGTTAATCAAATAAGCAGAAGCATCGATGTGAAAATGTGGCTTTTAGTAGTCCACAGGAAAAAGGAAGTATATGTCTGTGTGTGGGTTTTTCAGGGGGGATGGGGGGAGTAGGTGTGGGTGTGAAAAGGCTACAGAAAGCCTAAACATAAAAGAACCAAGCTTGCAGTGTGTGAATGAGTCCGTACATGTACAAGAGACTTGAGGAGATTCATCAAAATGCTAACGGCAGCTGTTGCTGGGCTACAGGTTATGAGACTATTTATTTCCTTTCTGGAGCTTTCTCTGGTTAACTTTCTTCTTCATTTTCCTTCAAAATATCTGAGTGAATGTTGTAATCAGAAAAAAGCCCACAATGCATTGTAAAAGAGAAATAGATATTTTACTTAAAAGCAAGAAGGAAATTAGAAAAAAAAGAGGCACCTCCTGGCTTATTTAGTGTAGACTCTGATGCCCATTGCTAAGCTGACAGCTCCTGGGAGTGGCCCCCATCTAGGGAAGTGGCCCTGGGTGCCTTTGGCTTTAGTAGCTCTGAGCCTGGCCAAGTAAGGATAGCATGACCTTCCTCTGTCATAGTGCAATGTGCTGGGGCCACAACTGGGTCCTAGGGTTGGACAAAGTGACAGGCTCTGGACCAGCTCTCCTCAGAGTGCCCTGTTTCCAGCTATTCTAGGGGAGGAGGCACAACCTTCATACATGTGGGAGCTGGGGAGGTTGTGATTGGGAGGATGTGCAAGCTAAAAAAGAAGTAAGCGATGGGCCCTTTACCTACATTTACTTCAGTACACTAGGTAGTTCTATGTTTTCCTTTCCTTTGGTGCCAAGGGCTCATTGTGAAGGCCAGGCTTACCTGCCTCACATTCCCCTGTGCTGAAAACCACAGAAACTTGCACCACCACGCATACTTCTATTTTAAGATGCCTAGAGGAAAGAGAAAGGTTTGACCTTCCTATGAAGGTACTTGCTGTTGGCAAAAAAAAGAAAGAAAGAAAGAAAGGAAGGAAGGAAGGAAGGAAGGAAGGAAAAGGAAAGGAAGAAAGGAAGGAAGGAAAAGGAAAGGAAGAAAGGAAGGAAGGGAACAAAAGGATGAAAGAACAAACAAAAGAATGAAAGAAAAGAAAGAGGGGGGGGGAGGAAAGAAAAAACCCAACCCCAAACAAACAAACAGCAACAACAAAAGTCTTTCCCCCACTGGATGAAGCTTACCTATCTGTCAGGCCAGAGAGCCAGATGCCTAAGAAGCTTTGTCAGTGACATCAACAAGTGTCCCTCTCTAGAGCCACAAGACCTCTCCAGTCTGTCAGGCCAACGGCTCCCCGACCTCCTAGAGGGCTAGACAGCAGTAAGTATGCTTAGCTTCTTTCACTTCAGCGGACCCAGATGAAGTCACCAAACATCCTGAGAAAAAGGTGACCTAGACTGGCCTCTCTAAGAGAAACACCAAGACGGGCTGTATTTCTGAATCAGAAAAGGGTAGGAATGTGCAGTGCCAGACCTCACCCAGGGCAGTGAAGTCAGAATAAGTGACGCTGTTCAGCTGGTGGTGACAGTCAAAGGTGAGAAACTGAGAACACTTGGGTTTGGAGGATGATGTAGTTCATGACACGCATCATGTCCAAGCAAGCTTTTTGCACCAGGCAGTGTGCAGATGGAGCAATCCTCTGCCTTCTCATCCTCAGAGGGAAGGGCTGGAATTGCTCTTTTGACAAGGAGTGGAGAAACCTACCTGAGGTTATCCAGGTAGAAAGCCCTGTCCTGGGCCTGTGTGACTCACACGGGCTCCACCTGTCAGTGTGCTGAAGCTGTGGGGAATGTCAGGGCCCTTGGAGGATGGATGGGAGCCCAGGGCTTGTGGGCACGCAGAGTCTAGCCTGTGCCTAAGCTGAGACGGGAAGAGACTCAGACTCTTGACACGGTCTAAAGGACATCTAGCTGTTGCTCTTATTTCTTAAACCTTTACTGTTCCCCTCTAAAGCACTTAAAAATACTTCCTGTCTTAACTAGCTTTTGAAACTGTGTTCATTTGTGGTGGGGTGGAAACGGTGGGGGGACCAGGAGAGCATGCCGTGTAAGTCAGGGAACAAAACTCAGGAGTCAGTTCTCCTTTCTCACCATGTGGGGTTTGAAGGACTAAACTCAGGTTGTCACACTTAAGTGGCAAGCACCGTTACCCACTGAGCCAGCCCCTAATGCATATTCATACTGAGATATTTCTCGTTCTTTGACTCTTCTGATCAATTTGCCTTTCCAAAGCAGTTTACCTTGTCCATTTATTTTTACTTTTAAAATCCCAGTATAAGGCAGCTCTAAAACAAAGCATGCCACCATCACTGTTTCTGAGAGTACAGTTAAGTGGCCTGAAACATGTCTACTGTTATGTAAGCAGCACCTCCACCCACCTCCCGAACTACTCTCATCTTACAAAACCAAACCTCTGCCCCATTCAACACTAGCTGCCCATTCACCACCTCCCCAAGTCCCTGGCAGCTACTTCCTGACCTTCTGTTGCTACAAATTACACTCTTCTACTATTCCTTTTCTGATAGGCTTTGTTTGATGATGATGATGATGATGATGATTATGATGATTTCTGAGACAGGGTCTTATTTAGTCCAGGTTTGCCATACACGTGCAAATGTAGTTAAGGATAACCTTGAACTTCGGATCTTCCTTCATGTCTCAAGTGCTGAAACTGATTAGAGATGTGCACTACCATCTCCAGTTTGGTTTTCTGTGTGTGTGTGTGTGTGTGTGTGTGTGTGTGTGTGTGTGTGTGTGTTGCTAGAAGTTTGAACAAGCCAGGCAGTCTCCCCAGCAATGCAACCACATTCCCAGCTTGCTCGTTTTTATTTAAAATGTCAGGCCGAGATGTAACTCATCAGCAGACTGCTTGCCTAGCACACGCAGGGCCTTGAGTTCAATTGCCAACGCATCGGTAAAAAGGAAATCTCAGTATGCTGCATTTGTCATGGGCGAGAGAGACTTCAGGAAGTCTGAAGGATAAGTTGAACTCTTTAAAGG
Source organism: Micromys minutus (assembly GCF_963924665.1). NCBI lineage: Eukaryota > Metazoa > Chordata > Mammalia > Rodentia > Muridae > Micromys > Micromys minutus. The sequence continues at coordinate 19,335,409 of NC_137979.1, forward strand.
ACTCCAGGATGTGATAGCTGGAGCAGCTCAGGACATTCAGGAGATGCATCACCCTCCTGGAGTTGGGGGTGGGGTTCCAGTCCTCCAAACTGGTCCACCTCCCTCTGAGCTCAAGCTGCATCCAGTGCTGGGTTCCGCTTTCTCAGGGCTGGCTGCCAAAGCTGGGGTAGTCCAAAGCCAAGTGGCAGCTCTCTCAGCATCTCCAGAGGGACCTGGCATCTGCCTGGGGAATACTGACACCACCAGAGCTCATGGACGGTCTTGCTATGATCCTGGGAAGGTACCTTTAAGGGACAGATTGTGAAATCGAAAGTGTTTGGCTCTCATCTCTTGCTGGATGTTTTGGCTGGGACTGAAAGGCATGTTTGATTTCAGTGTGATATTTCATGACGGAGTGGAACAGCAGATCTGGGAGATTAACTGCTGAGTGGTCAGTTGAAGTGCATGGGAACTTGAGCCTGCAGGAAGTTCACGTTCAAAATCCACAGCCTTCTCTTTTTGTTGATGTGAATCCTGTTACAATGCTTGAATTTGCAGCAAGATGACACCACCTGCGGATTTTTGTTGCTTGTATCTTACTTAACTTGTGCTATTCATAAAACTTCAGTTTCCCTCTGGGGAACCAAGGAAACTGTGGAGCCACAGAAAGTAAATGCCTGAGTTGAGGTGAGCTGCTCCAGTTTATAGTTAGACTTGGACTTGACTCAAATCCCCATAATCCCATGTAACCCAAGCTGGTTCATGAGCTTCCTTCTTCCTTCCCTGTGAAATTTGAAAAAGAGGTGCTTCCCCCCTTCTGGGTGGCTAAGTAGGAAGCTTATGAACTTGAAGCTGCTATGCATAGCTCTGCTAAATACATGGGGGATATGAGAAAGAAGCAGAAAGAAAACAGTTGAAGTAGCATTATGTGAACACCCAGGTGCATTCGTACCCGAACACCACACTATACTCCCTAGCTTCCAAGTTTAATGAACCAATAAATACCCCTCACTCTTCACTCTGTGTGTGTGTGTGTGTGTGTGAGAGAGAGAGAGAGAGAGAGAGAGAGAGAGAGAGAGTGAGTGTGCATGTGTGTGTGCGTATGGGTGAGTGTATGTGTGAATGTGCTTGTGTGAGTGTATGTGAGTGTGAGTGTGCATGTATGTGTGTGTGAGTGAATGTGTGTGTATAAGTGCATATGAGTGTGTTTGTGTGTATGTGAGTGTGCTTGTGTGAGTGTGTTTGAGTGTGCATGTATGTGTGTGTATGAGTGAATGTGTTTGTGTGAGTGTGTGTGTGAGTGTGCTTGTGTGAGTGTTTGAGTGTGCATGTATGTGTGAGTGTGCATGTGTGAGTGTGTGTGTGAGTGAATGTGTGTGTATGAGTGTGTGAAGCAATTGGCTTTCAGCTTACTGTGTTCCTTCCAAAACAACCAGTATTAACAAAGGTTGTCCAAATGATAGAGGGAGATGCCATGTTGTGACCTGCTCTGTTATTTGCCCAGGATGAACCATCACTACCACAGCCATCCGCAGAGGCTGTCTGTGGAGTGTGCAGACTGCCACACAAGGAGCTGTGGACACTTGCCTTGATATGCCTTTGCCCTCATACACTAGGTGATTTGGGCAAATTGCTTATCTTTGTTGAGCCCCAGCTCCCATGTCAAGACAAGATGGCTATTAAACCAGGGGCTAGTAAAGTCATTGACTCTGTGCAATGCATTGTTTGTGTTTTTAAATAGGCGGTTGAATAGTTGTGAGATCAAGGAGGAAAAATAAGTAATAAATACACCCTTGAACTTCAGAACTCTATAAGTTGCTTGAAGATGTCAAACTATATTTTACATAGCTTTTAAAATTTTTAAATTTATCTATTTGTGTGTGTGTGTGTGTAAGAGAGGAGAAAGAGAGAGAGAGAGAATGCACCTTTGGAGGTCAGAAAGGGGGTATTGGATCTTGTGGAATAGGAGTTTCAGGCGATCGTGAGTCACCATGTGGGTGCTAGGAACTAGGCTCTGGTCCTTTTTTAAGAACAGTAAGTGCTCTTAACTGCTGAGCCCCCTCTTTCCCTCCTGACCTCAAACTATAGCCTACTTACAGAAAACTGCTCAAACCATAATGTGTAGTTTGAGGTGTTTTTACAGATGGAGAACAATCACGATAACTGCCCACACAAAATCACAAACTCTGACAGGACTGCGGAGATTTCTGGTACCAGCGCGTACAGGGAACCAAACTCTGGTCTTCCGCAAAAGCAGTGAGTGCTATTACCTGTTGAGCCATCTCCAGACCCTGGGCTTTTGAATGTTAGTCATTTGGGTGAGAGTACAGTGATTTACTTTGTGTGTGTGCGCGTGGGGGGGGGGGCGCACACACACACTTGCACACGCAAGCATTGTTGCCTTAAATATTTTTTCAATATTTTATTATTAAAAAAGTTTTATACAACAGGCAAATTGAAAGAATTTTATAGAGCACTTATATACTTATCTAGACGCTGCCACGGATATTTTATTACACCTGTTTCCAATGTTTTCCTTCTGACTTGCTTCTTTGAAGCTTTCAAACTTAAGAATAGCCATACCCTTCACCCCAAACACTTTAGAACGCAATTGCTGTGCCATGCTTGTAGCTGCTTATTTTTTCTTATCTGGTCTGAAATGCTCAGGGCTACAAGCATTTTAGATTTCAGGTTTCACTGGAGTTTGGAATATCTGCCTATATATACTGGTATGCTGCGAGGGTGGAACCCACGTCCAAGCCTAAAGTCCATTTGATTCAAATGTACCATGTATGCCCAGCTAGTTATGGGTAGTTTTCTGCAATAATTTTAATAATTTCTTACATGGAAAAATGTCATTATGTAGAACTTTTACCATTTGTGGCATCATGTCAGTGGTGCTCAGAAAGCTCTAGAAATTAGAGCATTTAGGAATTCAGATTTATAGTTCCAGGATGCTCACCATGTGGTGTTTATGCACCCCCAAGTGCACTGTCTCAAGGACCATTTCTAATGTTTTGATAAATGAATATCCCTGTGTGCTCCAAATGTAGTCAGCATGAAGCACATGACTGTCGCTCTGGGGCGTTTCCAGTTTTCCCCTGTAAGTCGCACACCCATACTGCTACAAGCAGGCGCTTGACTTTTCTTCATCTGGTGCCACATGTGGTAGTTCTCCCCCTCCTTCCTCCTCTTCCCTTCCTACTTCTCTCTCCTTCTTCCTCTTTCTCCCTTTCCTCCTTCCTCCTCCCCTCTTCCTCCTCCACTCTTTCTTCTAAAAGATTTAGTGTGTGTGTGTATGTGTGTATGTGTGTGTGTCTGTATACACATGTGTAAGTCCAGAAAAGGATGCTTAGTGTGTGTGTGTGTGTGTGTGTGTATGTGTGTATGTATGTACATATGTATGTCCAAAAAAGTATGCTGAGTCCCATTAAGCTGAAGTTGTCTGTGGGACACTTTCTTTGTTCTATGGGATCCAAACTTTAATCCTAACTATGTAGCAAGCTCTCTTAACTGCTGAACCATCTCTCCAGCTTCCTATTGTAGCTAATCTGTACCTTCCTGATACACTGATGCTGAATAGCCTTAAACATGTGTATTGGTCACTTAGGTATCTTTATCATCTTATTCTAAGGATGGCTTTTACATGCAAAATTCTTTATTATTTCAATACATATACATATATGCATACACACACGTTGTCTTTTATCATTTCCACATCTCAAGACCCCTTCTTACCCCCTCCCATTTGCTCTGAACCTTTTTTTCAGCCGACTCTTCTTCCTCTGTGAATTTCTATGTGATCCTGCCCCCCACATACACACACAATCACACACAAAAATCCGGAGGCGGTGGGGGCGGGGCTAACGTTGTTTAATTAGGGTCGCCTGCATGAACACGGGTGGGAGGTTATTTACTGGAGTTTGGGCAAGTTGCCAATGACTACAACTCTCCAGAAGACGATTCTCCCTCTCCCACCTACCAACAACAACCAGTAGCTACACGGGGAAGGGGTGGAGCCCCAGCCTGTTCCATGATGAAATATGAGAAGTGGATAGACTTTGTCTTGTGCAGGTGACCATAGCTGCTTTGGGTTCATGAGCAGGACAGACAGCCATGTCCAGAAGGCACTTCACAGCACTCCTGTCCACCCTCTCCTTCCCTCCATCCTCCTTTCCTCCGCAGGGGACGTGGAAGAGTAAGTGAGGTTGACTGGAACATACCAATGTTCTCTGCCGCTGTTCCGAAAAGTCTGCCCTTCTCTGAAGGTGACTTTTCACATCTGCAAAAGTTCCCATTGTCAGGAGCCAGGAAATGCTGATTTGTTAAAACTTAGCTTCAAATTGGACAGAGCAGAGAACTTCGGGGGAGTGTTCTGCTTGAAGCCTTGTCTTCTGATCGTCCCCCCCTTATGTAACTTTCTTCCTGATGAGTGTCAGGCACCAACAGCAGACTAAACCATTAGCAGATTTTGAAAGGATCTGACCCCGAGCTGCCAGAAAAGCACTGCTCTGAGCAGATGTGTCTTCCAAATTGAAAGGCAATGGTTTGGGGACAAAGGAGAATGTTCTCAGGGCCAGTTGACAGAAATGGATGCTTAAAAAAGGTGACATCCCTCACAATATTAGGGGATGGCAGACCTCGAATTTTGTAGACCGGGGACTGAGGATTCACTGTAGTTTTGTGAATAGCAAGAACTTCCTGCTTCTTTCTGTGGCCTGTCTCATACAGTCACTGGGCACAAGTGGCCTGTCACCATGATGGGCTAGGTTAGAAGAAGGAGCTTGGTCACGTGCAACCCCAATTAGGTATCTGCTTCTTATCAGTGGTAATGATGGAAGGAACTACTGACCCTGCTAGTAGGAAGTGGTCACCAAAATGTTACCATGTCCTGGGTGTGTAACAGACCTGGCAAAAATACCAATATTCTAAAAATATACTTTGTATCTCTCAATATGAGTATGAGCCTATGGGAATGGTAGACCCCAACAAAATCGGAATTTCCTCAGAAATCTCATACTGAGAAATAGAAAAAGCATCAACTAAAAAAGAACTTGTCTTTTTGACTTTTCACCAAATTCTAAAGGCTTATCAGATAACCTTATAGGAGACTGAAGCCCAGATAATGATGGGTAGTTGGTGGGTGAACCACACCTTGACCAGGATGGCTTAGATGTGTACATCCTTGGCTCCCTTAACTTAGGTTTCTTTTTAGTATCTTGAAGACAGATTCACTAGATTTCTTCATCCCTCATTTCAATATGGCCACACTGAATAAGTTTTGTCTGATTTCTCCTTTTCCTTGACTTATAGAAGTATGAGCAAACCTGACTTGGCACAGGTTGTGACCCTCACTTCCATAACAGGTTCCCAAAGAGTTTGTTCTCCGTGCTGCCATGTCTAAGTTCTACCACTAGGGTTGGGACAATAAAAGTCCATGGGAAAACAATTATAGGGGTAGTGGGAGAGCTAAGGAGAGAGTATTTATGCACTAATGGTCAAAGTAGGAATGGTGAATTCTAGAGAAGCAAGAGGAAGGTCTGAACCAGGGACAGAGAATTGTCCAAAAAGTCATGCCCACTTCCATACAAAAGAGTCCCCAGAGATGAAACAGGTGAGACACACTTCTGTCCACCATAGGCTGAGCTCATCAGACTAGAGGGTGAATTCATCTTTCCATGATTGCTATTCAGGACTGTCGTCAGATACATGAACCACCAGGCACGATATTCAGCCCATAGATATTTCTGGGGCTTCATCTTATGTTAGAACATGAACACACTGGTCTAGAGAATTTATTTCAAAAATCTCATGGTGTGTTTGGAAGAAAGGTTTGACCTGGAAACTGTTACATGAAACTCTGTAGGCTGTGGGATGCAGAATGAAGACATCCCTTCCCAGAAGCAGAGGGAGGGTCATGTGCAGGGCACTCATTACCATGGGTACTACAGAGGACCTGGGGTTTGAGAAGGCAAGGGAGCTCAGCAGGAGCTGGCACCAGAGAGTTCTGCTCTCTAAGAAAATGCTATCCAGGACCTAAAAAAAAAAAAAAAAAAGAAAGAAAAGAAAAGAAAAAGAAAAAGAAAAAAAAGATGGAGAAGATGGTACTGTGGTGGAGCTGGTGAACCATAGGTAAAGGGATTAGGCCCCTACAGACTCATGTATTTGAATGGCTGGTCTATAGGGAGTGGCACTGTTAGGAGATGTGGCCTTGTGGGAAGAAACATGTCACTGTGGAGGTGGGCTTTGAGGTCTCAGGTGTTCAAGTCACTTTCACCGTGGGACACATTCTCATTCTTCTTCTGCCTTCGGATCAAGATATAGAATTCTCAGCTTTTTCTCCAGCACCATGTCTGTCTACTACATATTGCCATGACAATAATAGACTAAATCTCTGAAATTGTAAGCTAGCCCCAGTTAAATGTTTTTCTTTATAAGAGTTGTTATGGTCATGGTGTCTCTTCACAACAATAAAACCTTAACTAAGAGGTTGGTACCAGGAGCTGAGGTATTGCTGTGACAGGCCTGACTATGCTTTTGTTTGGAGGATTGTAGACTTTGGGACTTTGGGTTAGGAGATCAGTAGAACAGTTCAGAGGCAGACTGAGTTTGGTCTCTAGTGCTCTCAGGTGTACACCCTCATTTTTCCCCACATACTGGAGGATAGGATGTGGCTCAGAGTTGGGGAGTGTTAGGTTTGACCTCTCTCTGCCTCTGTTGCTTACTAAGTGTGAAACTGTGGGCAGATGATCTGGCCTCTGTGTCTCAAATTTCTCAAAAGGACTGTTGTATTGTGCATCCCTTGAGGCTATTCCAAGGTTCCTGAGTGAAATTCAAACCTGTCCTTTTAGGGTTTAACCTCAAACACCATTACAAAGGTGTCTCTAAATAGGAAAAGTGGCTGTGTTGTGGGGAGTGGGTAGAAGGAAGAAGGGAGTAGAAGATATCAGCAGAGAAGGGAAAACACAAGGGAAACCTTGATCCTGATGCATTCCTGTGGCAGAAAGGAATAAGCCAAGGACATTAGCTGCACCAGCTTTTATTTGAAGACTAGTTATTTGTCATCAGGGTGATTAGCTGAACCTTGCCTGTCACACATAAGTATAGACAAGAATATAAGATCCTTTGAGATCTAAGTAGGATAAAGTTGGGAGAGATCATTAAACATGAATTTGGGACCGACAAGTTTTGGGAGAAGAAAGGTAAAGGTGTATTTTCTGTGTGAGTGTGTTTGAGACAGGGGCTCATGTAGCTCAGGTTGTATAGTGTGCACCAGAACATCTGATTGTATGCATGGAACCCAGTGCTCCGGGCATGTTAGGCAAACTACCTCCTCAGTCCTGCTTACACAAGTTCATTTTCTACAGTTCTATGTTCAGTGTGTAAGGTTCTTTGCCCACTTAGCTGACCCAACAGTTTCTTTTCATCAATAGCAGGAAATGCTAGGATCCTACTGCTCCTGTGGATGGCGAGTCAGTTCCCATGTGGTGGATAAGCTCAGTTGTGGGAACAAAACTCGTTACCAAAAACTTACTGGCTGTTCCCTTTGGCTGAGTGGCTTTGTTCAGGCTGGTCGGGGCTTCAGCAAGTTTCACTGACATGACGTGGTGTTTACACTTCACGATGGTGTGACTAAACTCATAGACACAGACATGCCACCCTCACTTTCATCCATGCCCTGCTGTGTGACTTTGCTGAGAAGTGTGACAACACTTGTCTGTTTATGCATGAGCCATGAACCAACCACGTGGAACTTGTACAAGTGAATCAAACACAGCTGATTTAGGTAGGTATGGACAAGTAGCGAATTCAAATGAGAATGCTGGATAACTAAGCATCTGAAGACTCCTGTCTTCCTCTTTGCTATCCATAAACCTTGACTTAGTAGGTAGGTCTCAATTTGGTAGAAGCATAGATTCTGAGAAGCAGGAAATTTTATGGTCTAGCTGCAGGAAGTCAGAGTGCCTTCAGCTGTTAATGCTGGATGATTTGTGGGTCTGTTTTGTGCCAAGGTGGTCAGTTATAATCCATGGCCAAGGACTTGCTTCCTGAAGAGAGGGCTCAAACACAGATCTCCGGACAGTAACTATTCATTAAATAATTACCTCTTTCCTCACTGTGACAGAATAATAGAATATGTGACAGAAACAGCTTAAAGGAGGAGGGGTTTATTTTGGCTCACAGTTTTGGAAGACACAGTTCACCCTGGTCTGTCAGTCCATCACAGCAGAGTGTGTGGCTCAAATCCCTCCCATTTTTCTGGGCCAGTACATTCATTGTGGGTCCTCTAAAGGAACAGAACGGTCAGGATGAAGACATATACTCAAAGGGGACTTATCAGACTGGCTCATAAGATGGGGTCTAGGTTGTCCAACAATGGCTGTCCCATAGCAGGATGCTCGGTAATCTAGGAGTTGTTCAGTCCACAACGCTGATTGTCTCGTCGGTCCCAATCTGGAACTCGAATCCTGAGGACTCCTAGAAAGTTGTTGTTTTTTGGTCTGCCTTGGAATCCCAAAGAAGTCATTCTTACATCTCGGTATGCTGCAGCAACAGTGTAGATGGTTTTTGCCTGGGAGAGTGACACCAAGAAGGCAAAAGATAAAGTTTCCATCTTTCATAAAAAAAAAAAAATAAATAAAGTTTCAAAATGATAGTAACCTTTTTGTGTAGGCTACTACCAGAAAGTGTTGTCAAAGTTTAAGGTGGGTCATCCTGATTCCAATAGTCTGATTTTAAATATCTCTCATAAGACTGCCTAGGAGCATGGATTTTAATTGATTCCAGATATGGTCTGGTTAACAACCAAGATTAGCCATCATAATCAGGAAGCTGAGAGCTTGGTGCAGAAGGGGCCGACTATAACTCTCAGTGCTTGTGTCTCACCCAGTGACCCACTTCCACAGCTATACCTTACTTCCTAAAGGTTATCATCTTCCCTAAACAGAACCATCAAGTGAGAACCAGGTGTTTAAACACAAGGAGATTGGGGTGTAGGGAGCATTTCACTTTCAACCCAAAACATTTCAGCTTACATGTTACAATGTTACAAGGCAGAAGGTATTCAAAGCAACTTCAAAGGTCCTCAGCATCTTGACGGTACCAATGGCCAAGAGTCCAAAGTCTCTTTTGAGAGGCATAGAAAGCCCTTCCCTGCGAGCCCCTATAAAGTGGAACAGGTTTTTGTACATGCTCGCTATATACAGGGGCACACAGTAAATAATGCTGTTTTAAACCCAAGTAATGGTCGCACAGCAAGGAAAGGCTGAACCCAAGAAAGAACAAAGCTCCCAGGGGAAACACTGAGGCTTCTGCTTAATGCCTGGCAGCTGGTTTTAAAGTACCTTTCCCATTTTCCCCAGTACAACGTAATTTTTTTTTATGATTCTAATTTCTTTAATGATTAGAACCACATTGTTTAGCTTATCTGCATCTGCCTGTCCACAACTTTAAAACTTGTTCCCGTTCCTTTACTCACCAAACCATTCAATTTCTACCTCTTTCTGTTCCACCTCTGACTGAGGTTCCTTTCTGTAAAGTTGGCTAACCACAGCAAACAATTATCAAGGCCCGTATGCTAAAAAGCCTTGAAATTTCCTCTGCCGAACGAAATGAATTAGTCCATTTGTTTAGCGTTCAGCCTCACTCAAAATTTTAGGACACAGGCACAATCCAGATTGTATGACAAAATGTAACACAAGAGGTCTCTAGCTGAATTCCATATAGAGACCTCATTTCATTTCAGTCTTCTCTGCACAGTCTGTGTTCTGGTGCACTGTGATACCTCCAGAACGGCTCATTAAGCTCTGTCTCCAGCTCACTAGGACTTCTCTAGTGGGTAGCTCCCAAAGCTTCCGCATTCCTCTTTAGCTCCCAACTATGAATCAAATGATCGTGTTACTCATAGTGGTAACTCCACTCCTGGTACAGATTATCTGTGTCAATTACCTTCCACTTCACTGTGACAGGATACCTGACATTTTGGCAGGTGGCTTTTGAGAGCAGTCTATAATGTGACAGAAGGCTGGCAGAGCTCATGGCAATGAGAGCCCAAGGCTGAAACTCCTCATACATTGGTCAACAAGGTGGCAGAGAGCATGGGCTGAAAGTAGGGTAAGTTATAATCCTCAGTGCTCATACATCAGCAACCCACTTCCTCCAGCTAGGTTCTACTGACTAAAGGTTCTACAGCCTTCTACAACAGAATTGACAGCTTTGGACTAAGTCTTTAAAAACACGATCCTACAGAGGGATGCTTTGTATTTAAGCCACAATGCCCACAGAGTGTTGAATTCTGAGTCTGGATCAGGACCCGAGAATCTGTGTTTCTGATGAGCTTCTAGGTCGTGCTGGTCTGTGTCCCATGCTTAGAGCAGCAAGCTGTGGGGGAATCTATGCCTTGTCTTTCCAGAGGAGCTTTCCTCTTCAATAAAGATGTGAAAGTCAGTTATCTGTGATGTGGTCAAGATCAGCTCTCTAGGGATCTCTGTGTGACGACTTCTAGGGTTGCTTCTGAAAACTGGGTTTAAAGGGTTGAAGTGGATACACTGAGCTATAAAAGGTAAACGCGTTCATTTCTGTCCCTGGCCTTCCCTCCTGCTCCTTCTCTTACCCTCCTCACATCTCCCCTAACTTCCTGATTCTTTTCTGGAATAGAGATCAAACCCAGGGCCTTGCACATGTTAGGCAAGCTACATTCCAGATGTGTGTGTGTGTGTGTGTGTGTGTGTATACACATATTGTTGTTTCTGGATTTGTCTTCTGTGGCCCATCAGCAAAGGCACTATCCTCTGATAGGACCTTATGGTTCCCACTCTGGTCTTTGTCCTTGGCTTGGGACCATCAGAGTCAAGTTCTCACTACTGAAGTATTTCTTTTCTCTCAAAGAAAAAAAAATGGTGGGCCTTTGCATTTCAATGAGCCCCCTTTTGAGGCCTTTGACATTTCCCTCATGTCTGAGGTAGGGTGTGTTCAAAGTGAATATTGTACCTCTTTCCACAGGTATTCCTCATGACCTGTCTATAAAGCCCGCTGTGCTGTCCTGGCCCAGCCTCTGCTCAACAGCAGACTGGTGTTGTCCCTGGCAGGAGAAGAGAACCTGCTGGCGTGTCCTGTCCTTCTGCCAGGATCAGTGTGGATGGGGCTGCTATGTCAGAGGGACCTCGGGTTTTGATCTGGGGGCCCTGAATCCTGTTTATCCTCAGTACTGTGTGTCAATCAAATGGGAGCCTGATCTGGGCTTCTGCCAGCATGGGAGCTTTTCTAACTTTAGTGGCCCAGGCTTATCCCAGTAACCTTTTCATTCGTACCTGGAGTGGTGTGCTCCTGAGGAGCCTGGGAGCTCCATTCTTTTATGTACCTTTCCCATGGTGCCTTTGATGTGCTGGATGGTTTGTTTGCTTTCCTTTTGATGTGCATTTGGGCATTTGCTACCAGTCCCGGGGGCCCTGCTCTTCCCCAGCATTCCCCTTGCCCTGGCAGTCAGCCCCAGACACCAGAGCATTTGCTGGTGTGATCTGAGCCAGGCTGCTTGCCAGTGAAGGACCATGAGCCTTTTGAGGGTTTCCGCTCCTCTGCCTGGGGTCACCAGCCTTCCTTCTACCATCTCAACGGCATGGCTCTGCCAAGTAGAGCATTCCCTGTTGAGAACTAGTTGTGAGCCTTTGGAAATCAACCCTGGTCTTCACTACTAAGTGGCTTCTGCCCTGTGTTTCTCTTTCCTTTCTCATCCTTGGTCCTTTGTCTACTTGTCTACAGTAGCCATAGCTTCTGTTCAGACACAGGCAAGAATAATTGATATGGTCAGCTGCATATCTGTCATAGAACTGTCATCAAGTGTCAATTAAAAAATAAAACCTTCCTTTAAAAAAGCAACGAAATTCAAAATACATAGAGACGGATTTGCGCACTGTATGAACTGACCTAATCTGAACATCTAAAATCCAAAGTGCTCCAACCACAGAACATTTTGGACAATGATATTATTACAATGTAAATATACCCAGTTATATATGTCGTATGTAATTACCTTTAAGCTATTTATATGCCTTTGCCTATGATGTATATGTATATGTATATTGCTTTCTCTATTATTTCTCTTTCTCTGTCTCTATGTGTAGTTTTGGGTTTTTACTCAGAGGTCTCTAACCTCAAAATAGCTTATTGCCTGTGCAAAATATTTTCAGTCTCCCTTCCCCTGGATCTGAAATCCTTAACTCTTTCAGTCCTAGGCCTCCTGTCTGAGGAAAGCTCAACCTGTAGTGATTTGTTTCATTGTGCCCATCTGGCATCTGCAGGACTGGCTTCCGACTGAAGGTTGATCTGACAGCTCTGTAAGGTCCCCAGAGGTGCTCTTGGGTTGTGTTCTCATCCCCTGGGATATCTCTGGCCTGACTCAACTTGAAAGGGAAGACTCCCCTGTTCCCGACCCCTTTCTGGCAAGTGCTGGGGACCCCATAATCAGAATGGCACCCTGGTTTGTGTTACGGGAAGCAAGGAGTGCAGGTGAGCATGGAGCTCTGGGCTCCGACCCAAAGCCAGTTAACTGTCTTTTCTGCCTCCTTGAGTCCCGGGTCCCCAGTAATCACAACTTCCCATCAGCCTGTGGTTGTCCTACCTTTCTGATAATCTGTCCTCTGCTCCCATCTACAATCCTATGGAGTTCAACTCCTGGCAGGGCCTTGGCACGTTTCATGTTACCAGCTCACTGGCTATGGACTGGATGGGAATGAGAGGAGGAACGGGTCTCCTTGAATCTCACTGCCAGCTGCATTCTCAGACTATGAGAACTACCTGGGCACCAACTCTGGTACCACCTTCCTTGCTTGTGTACCCCAGCTGACATGCTCTGTGACGTTACCAGGTATTGACGGGTGCAAAGAAGAATTTCCCCCCCTCAAATTATAAAGACTAGAGTTTGATTACAAGGTATCAGCTGGGCTGGTCTCTTTAGAAGCCTCTTGACATGATCTCCATTTCATGCTTGTTTCCTAGTCTTGTGTGTGTGTGTGTGTGTGTGTGTGTGTGTGTGTGTGTGTGTGTGTGTGTCTACCCACATGTATGCATGGCACACATGATTAATGTGTAGAGGCATGAGGTCTATGTAATACATCTTCTTTAATTCCTCCACATCTTTAAAGTATGGGATTCCTACTTGTATGTTTGCATGCATGTTTTGCTGTGGGGAACTCCTTTTAAGTGCCAGAGATACATGTGGAGGTAAGAGGAGAACTCGACTGGTGAAAGCTGATTTTCTCCTTCTTCATTTGGGTCCTGGGGATTGAACTCAGGTCTTCAGGCTTGGAAGCAAGTGTCTTTCCTGCTGAGCCTTCTTGAAGGGCCTCCACTTACTTATTTTGTGTTGCTAGGAATTGAACTTCTCATGCATAGGAGGCAAGTGCTCTACTACTAACTACCAGCCCTGGCTACCTCAGTTTCTCAGAGAGACGGGGTTTCTCACTGGCCTGGAGCTCACTGATTAGGTTGTACTGACTGGCCAGCAAGCACCAGGGATTTTTCTGTCTCTGAATCCCTTATGCTAGGGTTATTGATGTACTTCCACACGCTCTCCAGGCTTAGTCGGAGACTGTCTCCCAAAGGAAACTAAAGAGCAATAGAGGAAGAAACCACACATTGACCTCTGGCTTCCACACACACATACACGCATTCATGAGTGTGCATACACCTATACGTACACATGCACAATATACAAAAATATACAAAAACTAAAGATTAAAAAACAAGACTACCAGTCATGTCATTATGATCTGAGATACTTAGTGTGTGTGTATGTGTGTGGGCGGGGGGAGGCAGGCAGGCAGAGATAGAGAATGATAAAGAGAGGACTCAAGTGCTCCACCACATTCATCATATACCTCCATATAAATCTATACACCTAACGAACTATGTGTGAAATTGAAAAAATTATATAGGCTTGGTATGAACTGGGGACATCAAGAATCTTTTCTCTGAGAATTATGGTTGGTTTTAGTGTTATGTTTCCCCTCATTTTATGTTATGTCTCCTGGTTTTTCTTAAGCTCTAAAATAAGCTGCTTATTACATGGTCTGTTTTGTTGACTGCATTTTGTGTGATTTCTTTGGGTGTTTGGAAAGGTTTATAATCTGATTTTAGTTTCCGTCGTTATTTTTTGTAATGACCATATAATCTTATATTATTGCCGGTTCTGATTTCATAGGCTCTGTTGCATCACTGCTAATGAGTAGTGATATAATTATTTTGAAAGATTGTCAATATTTTAAGAGAAGTATTACATACACATGTGTGTGAGAGTGTGTGTGACATGTGTAAATGTGTGTATATATGTGTGTGATATGTGTGTGTGATAGGTGTGTGTATGTGATATGTGATATGTGTGTATGTGATATGTGGTGTGTGTGTGTGTGTGTGTGTGTGTGTGTGTGTGTGTGTGTGTATACGATGTGTGTGTAAGTATTTGCCATGGTGTGAATGGCATTCAGAGGACCACTTGGGGAAGTTTGTTCTCTCCTTCCATCCCATGAGTCCCAGGAATACTGCTCAGCCTGTCAGGCTTGGGGGTGAGTGCCTTTACCTGTTGAGCCACCTCAACAGCCCAAGAGTGTTATTCTTCACACCACTTGTTATATCTTATTTTGACCATCTTTACAGCTGTATACTGAAAGGTATTTATTACATATAGTTTAAAGATAAGAATAGAAAAGCCTGGAGAGGAATGGGAATTTGCCCAAGGTCCCTTGGGTTAGTATCTGAGAAAGCTGGACCTCAGCCTGGAAGCTGTTTATCCCAGAGGCTATATATACACGTAAACTCCAGGTCTTCACCTGGACCAGTAACTCAGGTAACCAGCCCCCTTGCCCTCTGCTTCATTTTTACATCTTTGGAAATAAGCATTTTTCAAGGAGTAATTCTGAGCTATAAGTGAAGTAATCCAGACCTGCTCTGGGATTTAGGGGTGTCATGAGGGTGTGGGTGTGCCTCTGGACACTCATTCAAACAGGATATAACTTCTCCCTTACCTGTACTCCATATGACAGGGAATTCCAGTGGAGAGGGAGCCAGGATTTTGAGCTCTTTAAATTTCCAGAAGCAACAGCTTCATCGTTGTCAGAGGGTAACAGACAAGTACAGGACCCATGAAGTCACCTAGTACCCAGTGGCACTGACAGACCCCACTGGATATGTGTTACCGCTCCTCTAGGTTCAGTGAAGGTATAGTGAAATGGTGGCCACTATTAGCCATTTGTTTTCAATCACTATTGTCTGCAGGACTGTTCTGGAGGCATAGGGACAGAGTGGCAGACTGGAGTCGCTGCTGCTTTGCCACCAGGATAGTTTCCCATGTCCCACTTCCAGTATCTCCAGTTGTGGTGCTATGAATATGCTTAGCCTAGGATGTAGCACTATTTGGAGGTGTGGCCTTATTGGAGTAGGTGGTTGTGCCACTTTGGGCTTGGGCTTTAAAACTCTCATCCTAGCTGCCTGGAAACCAGTGTTCAGCTAGATGCCTTCAGCTGAAGATGTAGAACTCTCAGCTCCTCCTGCACCATGTCTGCCTGGGTGCTACCATGCTCCTGCCTTGATGATAGTGGACTAAACCTCTGAACCTGTAAGCCAGCCCCAATTAAATGTGGTCCTTATAAGAGTTGTCTTGGTCATGGTGTCTGTTCACAGCAGTGAAACCCTAAATTATACATCAATGATACTCCCACCTGTCCTCTAGGCTACCACTTAAAAGAACATCTTCAGTGCCTATGTGAGGCAGTGTATCCAGAGAGAATGGGAGGAACCTGTAGACAGATGTAGACATGGCTATGAACACAGACACACATAGATCTCTAAGCACATGCACCTAAAGACATTAGACATAGACACACACATCCATACTCACACATTTTTTAAAGAGCATCTTCATGGGAGCTGTTTTATGGCCATGTGGGACTGTTCATGGAGACACTCTTTTAAAAAAAGGCAGTTGAGACTGGTTTATGCTACATGGGACTGATAGTTGAGCAATCTGTCAGGCTCCATGCCTGATGACCAGCTCTGAAGCTACAAAACAAGCGGCTTCCCTTTCTTCTACCAAATCTCTCATGATTCTTCTGATGGTCTGCCCACCCAGGACAGACAAGGAAGGAATTCAGGGATGTTGAGTAGATGCCTTCCTACTATTAGGAGCTGGGATGAGTTAGTGGACTGACAGCAAGTCAGAGGGTCAAATCTCGACTCCAGCTGCCTTGTCCTCTAGCTTTCAGTAAATTATCTGGTCTGTGCCTCTTCCAAATAACAGAGAAATGCTACACTGATACCCTCTTTGTAGAGAATTACTAGTTAGGAAATAAAATAAGACCGTCAATTGCCTTGCCTTGTTCCTGGACGCAGGGGAAGAAATATTTGACCTCTTACAGTTCTAGATGCTAAAAAGGAACCTGATGTCCCAGTGTGACTGAGTTTTCCTCTGTCACTGGACTAATGCTTTTTTCTGAAGGAGCATTCCTTGAGTTGGGCTTATTCCTAGCATGATGGTATTTCTCTTATTATTGTGAGTGAAATTTAATTATGTTTTCAATTGGTTATTGATGATATATGGCTCTAGAAGGATGCTAATAAAGACTTCCTCTCATCTTCAGAGGGTAATTTTCTGGAATCTTCTTGAGTTCCAAGGCTGGTTGTTGGTTTTATGTTAGCATCCATATTTCCGAGTTAACATGTTAATGCCCTTTGATGCCCAATTTTTCTGTGTCTTCATAAAGAGTCTGAGATCAGCCCAGGTTTAGCACCACAAGAAAGTGTTTTTAAAGCCTCAGACAGATGTGGAATATCAGCAGATGAGGGCCTGTCAGCCTCTACCAAGACAGTTTTCTTTTTCCTCTTTAGATATTAGTAGTACTAATATAAATAATAGATTTTTATAGCAGGCTATACTGATGATGTCAGAGAGACCTCAGTGGGAAGAGTAGAAAATAGAGTGTCTGGAAACCTGGGATTCTAGTCTGGTTTGGTTCTTGTTTACAACTTTGACCTTGGACAACCCAATGGCCTTCATTGTCCTGCTAAATGGATATTCCATGTCTGGTGTTTCCTTACCCATATGGTAGGGATGACTGTGGTTGCCCACCCTTCCTTCCTAGAATGTTACAAGGACAAAGAGCAGTCAGTGGTGCTGACTTTTGTATTTAATCAAATGGCCCCCAAACTGTAAAAGACCCATGAAAAACATAAAAATATTTAAAACAAGTAACATAGCCTTTATTATTGTACATAGTCAACCAAGAATTCTTTCATTCATTTATCCAATAAGTACAAGTAATTATGTTGAACCCATAATATTTTACAAATTGCTGTAGACACTGGTAAAATAACACTTATGAGGTAGACCAGTTCTCTACACAGTGTGGCTTACAGTCCCATAAACAGAGATTTCACGCATGTCAGCTAAGTGATTACTCTGTAAAATAGACACAGTGAGGTAGAGGTTGAGTCACATTGTACAAGGGGCTGGCTTGAAATGGCATGACCAGAGAAGACCTCTCAGGGGTGACAACTGAGCAGAGAACTTAAGGACACATGTAAATGAGTGTTATGGAAACCTGGGGTAATAAGAAGGTGAAGGGCCCAAGACAGTGACTCTGATGAACATGATGAGTTGTTCAGCAGGTAGGAGAGGGAAGCTTTGAGATCTGGGAGTTCCAGGGGCTAGGCTGTTACAGGGTAGTGTAACTTATCCTGGAAATTCTGCTTTTCTCAAAGTGTTAAGGAAAGTACTTGGAGGACTCTGGGTGGCACAGCCAGGTTTCGTGTCTTAAGGGATCACAATAGTTGCTGAGTGAAAATTGATTGGAGCTGGTTTTGGATAGAGATAGGCAGATGAAGGGATGGTAGTGCAGCTTGTACTAATAAAGGGAGACAGTGAGGGTGCATTTGAGTAATGTTTTATAGGCAGTGCTGACAGGTTTTCCTGACAAAGAGGAATTGGGTATATGACTTTTCCTATGAGACAAAAACATGTTCTCTGCCTTGTTTTTCAGTCTGGGAATCTGGCCGATTTTTTTCCATAACACCTTTGTGCTGAATCAGCAACTTTCCCAAAGTTCTAGTCTGGGAAATAAAATTAACTGATGGGTTTGGTGGCCCCAGGGGAACTTTATCCTGAGACTCAGACACTCTCAGTGTGATCCCTGGATGTGGAACAGTCAAGTAGGAGGGAGGATGAGCCAGCGAGTTGGCTGCCATTGTCACAGTTGGTCATAGGACACTCATTCACCATGGGCAACATTGCAATTAATTAATAAAAGCCAGATATAGCATTGGGAGGTATTTGCCTTTCCCAAGCTTTTCTAGTTCTTCTTAGACAACCCTTTGTAGTATTGGCTTGATCCTCCTCTCAGCCATGGCAGCCATCTTGCTAATTTATGCCTAGCTCTTTAAACTTGCCCCTCCCCCATGGCACTGAACTGAGGAGACATCTCTTTTCTTCTCTTCTCAATAGTACCAATGTCACTGTTCATCACTGTTTTCTCCCGACTGGTCCTTCTTAGCTTCTTCTGGAGATTGTCTCCTCCCTTTCTTTGTCCACAGTCTTATCTTCCTCACCATCTTCCTCCTCTGTTTTGTTTGTTTGACAGCTTGGTTGGTTTTTCTGTTTTTGTTTTGTTTTCTAAGACAGGGCCTTACCATTGAGTTCTCCCTGGCTTAGAATAAACTACGTAGCTCAAGGTGTTTTCAAACTTTCAGTCCTTCTGCATCAGCCCATAGCATGCTGGGATTGCAGGTATAGTCCACACACTGGGCACTTCTGCTGGGAACTTCTTCCTTTCCCAGTGCTTAGGCATTCAGGCCGTGGACAGAGGACATCATTTAATCCTTATTTCTGAAGCTGGGGTGTCTTGTGGGTTCACTAAACACAAAGCTCAGATGGAGTTCCCAATCTCTGGGTGATTAAGAAAGAAAAAGTAGGTTGGGATGTCTGCTTGCATGGCTGATTTCCTTCACAAAGAGAGGGTTAGACACAGTAACATCAGTGGTAAAGATTTGAGATACTTAAAGAAGTATAGACCAGCAGAGTGCCTCAGCATGGTTAGCTAAGCACCATGTTACTAGGAGAAATCTCTCCAGCTAGCTCAGGCCCTGGCCTTGGTAGTAGAGAATCAAGCCAGGAATGGGCAGAGGGACAGAGCTGCTGCAATCTGGAAGGACAGACTTGGGAAGAACAAAAGAATGTCCATATTGGAGAAGAGAAAATCCTAGCATAAATGTGTAGGGTGTAAGGTAGCACAGCTTTACAGCATTCACTACTGAATATGCGTCTGTGGTGATTTTAATAGGAATGGACTCAACAGTCTCTTGTGTTTGAATGCTTGGCCCATAGGGAGTGGCCTATTAGGAGGTGTGACCTTGTTAGAATAGGTGTGGCCTCATTGGTGGAGTTGACCTTTGAGATCTCATATGCTCAAGCTAGGCCTAGTAGGGCAATCTCCTTCTCTTGCCTGTGGATCAAGATATAGAACTCTCAGCTCCTTCTCCAGCACCATGACTACTTGGACCATGTCCCCTACCATGACAATAATAAACTGAACCTCTGAAACTGTAAGCCATGCCAATTGAATGGTTTTCTTTATAAGAATTGACTCAGTCATGGTATCTCTTCACAGCAATAAAACCCTCACTAAGATAATGTCCAAAGGAAAAGAACTCTGTGTTGAAAAGAGACCTAAACCCCTATTTTTATCAAATATCCAACATATGAAATCAACCTTAGTGTCTACTGATGAATAAAAAGAGAAAGAAAATATACTAAATGTACAGAGTGGAATATTATTCAACCTTAAAAAAGAAGAAAGACTGTTACATGTAGTTTTAAAATCACTACTGTCTTTGTCTGAGAAGGGTTGTGCTACCAGCCCTTCCCGGCTTCCCTTTTTACCTGTCTTTAGCTCCAGGAGATGATTGCTCGACCAGCCCCCTTCCGAGACCCTTGAATCCTTCGATAAACCAGACACATACAGCTTGCCACTTTACAACTTGCCTTCCATGGTACAATTGCTGGGTGCTGTTATCTCCCACCTGGTAAAGCATGTCCTTAACAATTTATCATCTCCATCTCTCCACCTGCCCTAAACTTTAGTGGCTAGTCCCACATAGCCCCTGCCAAACATCCTTGGCCACCCTCCTGTAGCAGAATTCGCAGGCCTTAGCCTCCCCATCCCCCACCCTCACCCCAGGCCTTGCCTGATTGCTGTATCCTTCTTCCTTCAAAGCATGACAGAAGAAGCCCTTCTCCTTTCTCGAGTCTGCTTTTTCCTCGTGGGACCTGGAAGTGTCACCTGTACCTTCCACCCAGAAATTGCCACATACCCCCAGCCTTTTATTTTATCCACAAATTGAGAACCAATCGGGGAACAGGACATTGGTATCAGAACCTCCCTTTACAGAAGACTGTCCTGTCATTTACAACAGCCCAGCAGCAAACAGCAGGCACTGGAAGACATACCCAGCATGATCTTGGTCACGTGATCCCGGAACAAAGCAGAGAGCAGATTGGTGGGTACTGGGGACTAGGGTGATTGGGGAATTAGGCAGAGAGTGATCTAAAGATACAAAACATGAGCTGACAGGGGGAGTAAATTAAAGGGGAGCAGTTGGATAACATGGTGTTTAGAGGTCAGAAGAATCTCTTGAAAGTTGCCAGGAATAAATTTTGTGTTCTTCCCACAAGTGATAAATGTCTGATGTCATACATCTTTACTCCATGAAGCGATTCCATAATAAGCGTGACATTCAGGACACCATGATGTTTCTGGATGGGACAAATGTGCACAATTTTAACTTTTAAACAAAATTGTAAAGTTATGGGGAGTGGAAGACAGGAATCACTTTTGGACGGACCCCGGTCACAGGAGCTCGGGAGGCACTTGGAGTCCTCTGGGGAAAGTGTGAGAGAATGTGGAGGATGGCTGCTACTAACCTGTGAGGATTGCTAGATGTTAGAAGTGAAGGCTCTGCTAATTTTTAAAGAGACTCAGTTAACTAATTAACTAATTAAGGTCAGAGTCTGGTATGGTGGCAGACAGCTGTGATCTCAGCTCCTATGAGGCTGAGGCAGAGACCTGGAGGCCAGCCTTGGGCTACATAGCAAGATCCCGTCCCAAACCCAAACCAAGTACACAAACCAAAAGCAAATCCAGGCCCCCTAAGTTCGAAGCTCTTACAACGAGGTACCAGCAGAGACTAACCAGGGCTGCAGCAGCCAGCCTCCTGCACCTCAGGGTGGCTGCAGTCCAAGGCCAGGAATTCTGAATCAGGACTGAAAGCGTGTGGCTGTCTTGAAAGGGAAGAAGTCAGGGGGCTCTGGCACCTGAGCCAAGACCCTGGAAAGGCTGCTTGGAAACAGGGTCGTTAACTGCACTGGGTGTCTGGGCTTTGTGAGAGGTAGGAATGCAAGATGTGTGAGTGGGAAGTGTGAATTCATAGCACACACACGTGCATGCGTGCACACACACACATACACACACACACACACAGATACACACACACCCCACTGATGTATGGTGGAGAATGGCAGGAGGCAACAATGACATGAGAAAGGACACACTCCAGTTCTCTCTGCTGCCAGGCCAGCCTGGGCTACATAGTTTGAACCTAGCCCCCAGCACCCCCCCCCAAAAAAAAAAACAAATCAAAACTAACACAACCAAAACACCTAGGAGAGACATCTTAAGAAAGGAAAGGTTTCTTGTGACTTGCAGTCTCCACTTAAATCCACAATCTTTTAGGCTTTTGCTCTCGAGCTGGTGGTGAGGCTAAACATCGCAGTGGCAAGAGTGTGGTGGCCAGGCAGTGAGGGAGGGCCCAGGTCAAGGGACATTCTTGAAGGACACCTCCTCGTGGCCAACTTCCTTGGTTAGGCACCACCTCCTAGTCTTCACCTCTTCTCGCTAATGTCATTAAATTATGAGTTAATCAATAAACCGACCATTAAATCGGGGTCCTTACAATCCAAAGAGCCCTACTCTGAACTCCGAGGACTGACCTAGCTTAACACAAGTCTGGGGACGATGTTTCATATTCAAACCATGACTAAGGACTTTCGGGCTTGATAACAACGTTATTGAGATCTAATCCGCAGACATCGATTGGTCCGTCTATTTAGTGTGTGGTTCTTTAGCACACCCACACACTTCTGCTCAGCTGCCACAATAATCAGCTTTGAACCTTTCATCTTGTCTGAAGGGAGCTGTGAAAGGTGATGGCTAGAGCTGAGCGTGCTCTTCCGGAGAAACTGAGCTCGCTCCCCTCGGCCTACAATGGCCCATAACTCTAACTCCAGGACACCATGGTATTGTATGGCTTCTGCACACAGCAGACAGACAGACAGACAGACAGACAGACACACACACACACACACACACACACACACATACACACACAAAAAGAATAAATAAGAAATAAAAAGAAACTGTGCTCCTTCAGTTTCCCCCCAATGTCCCTAACAATCCCAGACCACACTCACCTGCCCCCCCAACTGTGTGTGTGTGTGTGTGTGTGTTCTGTATGCTCCGGGTTTATCTGTGTGTGTTAGAATTTCATTCCTTTTGGTTTCTGAATGATCTTGGAGTGTCTAGGCTGCAGCGTGTCTAATCAAGCATCAGTTGATACGTTTATTGGGGCATCTCTACTTTCCGGCCTTTAGGGATGACACAGCTGTGGACATATGCTTCCAATTCTCTTAGACAAATACCTGCAGGGGGACTGCTGGATCACACAGTAACAGTGCGTAACCTTTGAGGACCTGCCAGGCTGTTTTCCAAGACTGCCGTACCATTTGATATTCACGGCAGGAGTCTAGGAGGTTTCCAGCTCCTCCGCATCCTTGCCAACGTTTGTTATTATCTGTGTTTCTTCCCCATCGCTGTTGCCAGTGGGTGTGGCGTGCTATCCATTTTGGTTTTGCTTTCCCCTGAAGACTCATGGTGAGGGGCATCTTCTCACAGGCTTGTTGGCTATTCACACATCTTCCTTGATGAAAGGTCTATTCAGAGTCTTTGCCCATTAAAATACTTATTTATTCATCTGTTAATTAATTAATGCATTGACTAATTAATCAATTAATGTGTCTGTATGTATGCTGTGTTTGTTGGGGAGCGGGTGTCTACAGAGGCCAGAAGAGGACATTAATCCTTTGGAACTGAAGTAACAAGTAGTTGTGAACTGCTTAACGTGCGTGCTGGGAATCGAACTCAAGACCTCTGGAGGGGCAGTTGCTGAACCACCTCTCCAGCCCCAAATAAGGTCTATATCAATAAGCCTAATGAGCTGATCTCCCCCTTCCCTCTTTTGAGACAGAGTCTCACTATGTTGTGCTAGCTGGTCTGGAACTTACTTTGTAGATCGTGCTGGCCTTGAACTCATGAACCTTGAACCTGCTTCTGCCTCTTGAGTGTTGGGGTTAAAGCTGCCAGCATGACAGGTTTGCTTTTGCCCATTTGTAAAATTTGGGTTAAAACCCAAATGTCTTCAAAATTGAGTTATACATAATCTTTATGTATACGTCATTTTTCGGGGGGGGGGCACAGAGATGGCTTAGCAGTTAAAAACACCTTTTTGCTCCTGTAGAGGACATAGGCTTGCTTCTCAGCACCCACATGGTAGTTCACAACTGTCTGAAATGTCACTACTAGATTTGACACTCTCTCTGACCTCCATAGGCACCAGGCACAAACACTCATACATATAAAAATAGAATAAATCCTTTTTAAAAGTGTCGCTTTTGTCAGACATACGATTTGCGAAAGGTTTCTTTTTCCCTTTTGTCCTTTAGAGAATAAAAGCTATTAGATTAGGAGAAAGTTGATTGACGGTTTTCTGTTCTACCTCTGCTGTCCTAAGAAACTATTGCTTCATCCTGGTCGTAATGACTTTTGCATGCATTTTCTTCTAGGACATACAGGATTGTGTGTGTGCCCCTGTCTGCATGTCTGTCTGTCTGTCTCTGTACATGCGAATGCAGTTGCCTGCAGAAGTCAGTAGAGGGCATTGGATCCTCTGGGGCTGGAGTTACAGAACAGCTAGTGCTGCTAACAGCTGAGCCATCTTCCCAGCCCCTTTAAAGAATTTTGTAGTTTTAGCTTTGCCACTTAGGATTTTGAGCCTAATGTTGTGAGGAATGGGTCCAGCTCCCTGGTTCTGCATGCAGATACCCATTGCCCCAGCATCCTTTGCTGGTGACACTATCCTTTCCCTAATGGATGGTCTCTGCATTAAGGTGAACACTTCTGTGCCTGTGTATTTTAAATCAAAGGATGACAGATAAAGCTGTTGACCTACAAGGAGGAATCAATCAAGCATCATTTCTGTTTATAATATCACTCTGCTTGGAATTTAAAAAAAATAAAATAAAAAGAGTCCTTCACATTTTTTTTTTATTAACCCTGCATGCAGGCAAAGAACAAGTGCTGTAAATTAAATATAAGCAGGGAGACACCATGTTTTGTTTCCTGGCCCAGTGAAGGGGAAGGGGGAGGCCCTTGGCTTCAACTGGTTCTGGAATTCCACGGGGTATGGGCTGAAAACCAAAGCTGCGATAATCAAGTCTGGGTGCTTTGTCCCTGTGGCCATGTGTGCAAGGAATTGTGTGTCCCCTCGCCGCCACCTCTTCCCTGTCCCCCAAGTTCTCTTGACTCAGGGCTTTCCACAGCAGGGAGTCAGGATAGTAACACCCCAGCAGTGCTGGGCAAGGACTTGATTCAGGAAAGGATTAGGGAGCTGTTTCCTCCACCATGGAATGGAACCCTGGAGCATCCTGGCCTGCGCCTCCCACATGTGGGCTGGGTGTGGAGTGGCCCCCGAACTGTTGGTGTGGACTGTGAGGCTGCACCAATTGCTTTGGCTTCTTCTATGACTCAGCCTGGCCCAAGACAGGGTCAAGGACCTGAGTCCCAGACCTGGCCAGGTTCCCTGGAAACTGGACCTGACTCTTTCACTGTTCCAGTTCAGAGTCCACCCAACTGACCCAGAGAGCAGAGAATTTAGTTAAGCCCCAGATGTTTACATGTCTGACTCAGTGTTTGCCTGGACTCTGCAGAGAGCTTATGTGGCCCAAGAGGTGGTCATGGAATTTGCTCAGATCTCTGTGAGGGTTCTATTGTTGAATCAGCATCTGCAGGGAGGGTCTGAAGGGATGGGAGTGGGGTGGGTGGCTTAAGAGGTAACGGCATGCTACAAACAGCCTGCCGGGACCTGGCTCAGGCTTGAGAATTCAAAGGCTAGACTGCGCTCAGTTTGCTTCTTGGAAGGAAACCTAGTACCTCCCAATTGAATGCTGAAATCCATCAGGGCGAAGAGAAACTGAGCCTTCTATGGAATCGCTTAGCCTGTGGGACCAGGTGGAAGAGGACCTGTTCCTGATACTGGTCAGCGTAGCTGCAGCCATGCCTGTTTGTCTGTGTGGACTCAGGTTCATGCAGTAGGCTGTACAGAAGCAAAAGGCACAGTAGTCTCTGGAAACCAAGGGACTCCAGGGCAAGTTGGAGGGGGCCGGCATTTGAGAAGAGGCTGGTGGGGTTACCAATGTCTCCCTTAGGGCTTCCCAAATCACTCTCATTATCTTTACCCTTCAGAGCAAAGCTGATGCCGACCATCACAGAAAGTTGAATCATCTGTCGTGGGTTTAGAGATGCAAGTGCCAGGGCTAAGCAGGAACCTAAGACCCCAGGAACCAGGTATTATTCCAAACAACACTAGCCAGTCGTCAGAAACATGTGCCAGGCTGGAACCTTGAAATGTCCCAGTCTTGAAATGTAGGTGGTTGGTTCAAATGAAATCAACACACTTGTTCCAGTGCCTTTAGGTTTCAATCTTAATAGATTAGAAATTAAATCTTAAACACATAAAAGATGGATGGAAAATCTGGTACATGATCTGCACTCACACCTGGGGTTATAGGCTCCAATTTCCTAGCACTGTCTCCCTGCAACTATACCGGACTCTCAGAATGAAGAAATAAGACTATGGAAGGTCATACAGCTCAAGTACCAGAGCTGGGATTTGAACTCATAACCTACTATGTGGCTGTCCTGCTATTTGTGGAAACGAGAATCAGAGCCTTTTAGATTTAATGTATATTCCCTTTCTCATACCCCACATTGGGATTGGTTCAACTCCGAAACCAGGGCAGTTGCTTCCCTAAATTTTGGTGATTTCTCAGCAAACAAGAAGAGATCTTCAGTGTGTGTGTGTGTGTGTGTGTGTGTGTGTGTGTGTCTGCCCGAAACTTGTGTACACGAGTGCTTTCCCTCGAGTACTCCTCACATTTCATTCATTATTCAAGTGTGTTCACTCTGAGACCTCCAAGGAGTTCCACAAGAAGGGAGCCAGTTGGAGCAAAGACAAGGCCCCATCTGTAAAGTGGCTCCTCCCCTTCCTCCCAACCTCCCCCCACCCCCGCCCCATCTACAAAGTGGCTCCTCCCCTTCCTCCCACCCCCGCCCCATCTACAAAGTGGCTCCTCCCCTTCCTCCCAACCCCGCCCCATCTACAAAGTGGCTCCTCCCCTTCCTCCCAACCCCCGCTCCCATCTGCAAAGTGGCTCCTCCTCTTCCTCCCAAAAGGTCTTTTAGTCTTCGCTTTTCTCTGGAATCCCTGGGTCTTCTCTTGATGGCTATGTGAATGGAACAGCCCGGCCATTCAGCCCTGTATATTCAGAGGCTTCTCTGAGAGAAGGGTTGGCACTGATGGACAACACCTGGTACAGACTGCATTCACCCAGACCGCTACACCCAGTCTAGTCCTATCTGGCTGTCTTTGGTTCTGTGGGTTCCCAAGTCTGTGATAGGACTGAGCAAGTGAGGGCTGAGGATGAAGGGAGGTGTTAATAAACAAGCAGGATGAAGGGGCTGCTGAGAGATTTACTGGATACATATTCTCCGGATGTTTTCACAGTTCTTTAAGGCTAGTCCAGGGGGAGGCTGCGGGACTTAGTCAAACGTCTTCATGGGCTCCTTTGCTCCCTGTCCTCATTCCCAGTATCACCCAGTCCTCTCCCTCCCCCACTGCCTTACAATTCACTCCCCTTTCAGGCTCCTGCTTTCTCCCTCTCTAATTACATACACCACTGCGCAACATGCTTTTCAGCTTAACTTTCAGTGTAAGTGCTTACTTTTTAAATATTTTTCTTGTTTTTATTTTATGTGTAGGTATGGGTGTTTTGCCTAGATGCTTATGTGTACCATGTGTGTGCAGTACTCACAGACGCCAGTAGAGGGCGTCGGAGCCCTTGTAATGGGAGTTACAAACCATTGTGGGCCACCGCCGTAGGTACTGGGAATTGAACCCAGGGTTTCTGAAAAAGCAGCCAGGGCTCTTGGCTGCTGAGCCATCTCTCTCTCCAGCCCCTTAACAATATTCTTTAAGTATATTTATATCAAGCTAGGCATATGGTGACACATCTGTAATCCTCAGGAAATAAAGGCAGGAAAACCATAGGTTTGAGCCATCCTGGGCTACAGAGAGAGACTCTATAGATGGGCAATGCAGATAAGGGGTGTGTATATTTCTATCAACAAATATATTTTCATCCACTTCAATGTTTACTACTAATTCATATTCAGTAAATTACTACTTAAAGTGCCCTAGTGATGTACACTGAGGTTGCTTCCTTTTTAATATTATATTTCTATTAAAAATCAACAGAAACAATATTCTCTGTGCTGTCGTCTCTTACTGCCCAAGGTTTCTGTAAATGGCTGTTCCAGCATTACCCTATTGCTCTTTAGAAAGGCCAGGCCAAGTTGTGGTCTGTTATGATGCCCGAAACCTTGTTTGCTTTTCAAGACAGTCTCTCTCCAGGACCACAGACAATATTCAGTGATACTGTTGCCACCCGTAGAAGGGATGCTTTGAGAGGCAGGAGACACAGTGCCTGCCCCTGGGGATTTGTGCTCATGTATGGTAGGCACTGAAAATCTTTGAGCCTTTTAAAGGGTACAGGAAAATGCTGTGGGGGTCCCTGGCTGCTCAGCAGCCTTCCATATTAGCTCCTGCTAGTGTATGCTACCTTAGCATGAGCTATATTCCATCCCTAAAGAACTGAGTCTTTGGATGCACACATGCTGGCAACAGGCAGGGCGTTGTGTCATGGAGGCTGTACTGTCCCTTGGGACCATATCCTATTGGGTCTCATTGGGTGTCTGGGTGTGAGTTTCTGGTTCAGCCTTTCTGGTCCAGGTCCAGGTCTGGCAATGGGAGCTAGGGGTTCCTGTAGTGGGCTGTGGACTGTCCTTTTTCCTGTCCGCCTTTAGCTTGGACTTTTCTTGTTGGAGGCTTGTGTAAGGCCCCACCACGAGGGGCTGGTTGGAGCCGGGAGCTGAGTGGGGAGCCCTCTTGGGGCACAGTGATGGCTCTGTTTCCTCCTCTGCCTTGGCAGGGTCCCCCATTCACTGCAAGGAGAGTCATACATTCCCCCTTGACATAAGAATAGAGCCCAACTGTGCCTTAGGACAGAGTCCAGTTTCTTCAGCCGGCCCTTCGAGGCCTGGCAAGGGCTCCCAGATGGTACTGGCATGAGTGGGCCCTGGCTGTCTGCCCTGCCAGCCTCTTGTGCATTGTATGGTTGGGACAGTGGGTTCAGTGTATATGCCTGTCCAGGCCTCAGGAACCCACCATGACCAGGCTCTGGCCAGGATGGAGGAACTTGTCTTTATATTATCTGCTCTAGGGCTCTGCTGTGTCCCTCCTGTTACCAGCTTTGATGTGCCCAAAGTTTAGCCATACTTCTAGAAGGGTGGAAAGGAAGCCATGCTTGAAAAGGGTAGCATACATTAGCAAAATCTTAGAGGCTGGGTAGGAAAGGCTGCCAAGCAGCTGGGGACTCATAAAGCCTTTTACTGTAACCTCAAAGGATGCTGCAGGAGTATGTGGAGATTAGAAAAAGGCAAATGTGATAAACAAAGTCCTGGGGCCTCCACCCTTAGCCCTGCCTGGGTCTGAGGCATGACATGAAACATCCGAGAGTCTTCCAGACATGAAAACCCAACAAAGTACTATGAACCAGGCCAGAGCTCAGAGTGGGACTGGTGGGCTGGCTCAACGGTAGCGTGTTTGCTCAGTGTATATGAGACTCTCTAAATTTCATCTGCAGCCGGACAAACTCAAAGCAAATCAGACAGCAAGGGAAAAACATACAGTGTTCCTACAGTGTTTCTTGGCTCTCCTCGGGGTCATCCCAGGTGGGCTTTAGCACACGTTCTAGCCCGAAGACCTCATAGCATTTGCTTCTCAAAGTGCGTTCTCCAGATGGTCTGCACCAGTCCCTCCTGGAAATTCACCGGCTGGTTTTGCATGTTCCCAGGCCCATCCATAATCGCCTACTCCACATCCTGGCGCAGACCTCAGAAGTCTGTGTTGTAGCATTTAGATCAGGGACTCTGGTATATGGATCTAGGCAAACTGTCCTAATACATCCCCCAAATGCTTCCCGCGTGGCAGGTGTGTTGACAGCACAGGTATCAGATAAGGAGATATAATCATATTGTTTATCTTCCAGCTTACCTTAAGGGAACTCCCCCAGCTGCCTGTTCCTTTTACAACCACGTGAGATGAGGTTTTGAGTATCAGTGCAGATGCTAAGGCTCCATCCATAGAAGCAAATGTTGTCCTGGGTTGAACAGCTGTGATCGTCCTCTGGGATCTTCACCTTGACCCCAGAACTCTCAAGTACTCTCCCAGGACTGTCATTACCTCAGCAGTGAGCCCCTAGGCGAGGGTTGAGGCTACCCTCTGGCAGGAGTCACACTTTGAGACCCCACGGCTCCCTCACTTGGTTTGGAAAGATACATATGGTTGTGAGTATTTGCACGGGGCTTCACTCACATTAGCGTTTGGGACAGTATCTCGAGTATTATCCCCAGATTGGCTGGCTTTGGGAATACTGTGCTAGGCATGACCCTGAGCCCTTTTTGCAACAGGGAGGAGACGTTTGATGAAATTCTGAACACTGTGCAGCTGAGAACTCATTTTTTTTCTGCTGCCCTTCTCCTTCCTGCCTGCCTGCCCTCCTCTTCCTAAGGGCTGTGGTCCCCATTCCACTTTGAATATATAGCTTTATTGGGCGATCTTTTTGGAGTGGCAGTTGCATGACCAGCTTCTGGACCATGTTCCCACCCCATTGGTGAGAAGTGCCTTGTGCTTTAGAATACTCTGTGATAGGAGCCTGAGAGGTTGCCAGGCAGCTGTGGGACTGTGCATTCTCCCATGAGGGTTCTTAGGGGTTTCTGAAGTAAGTTGGGTGGGATAGAATACCACATTCTATGGGGACACTGGGAACCTTCCAGGTTTCTGAGACTTAGTGAAGAGGGATGAGGTTGGATGCAGGAGAGGTTCTGCAAAACGAAGAGGTCTGAGGCTAGCCCCTCTCACCTCAAGTTTTACTTGCCACAGCTTCTCAACCCAATAGTGGACATACACCTCACATGTGGGAAGATGAGTTTTAAATTACAACTGCCTGTGCAGAAATATTGAATATTGGCATTCATCTAGGTCCTTCTCTTTTCCAGGCATTGTTAAAAATACCTGGCTTATATTTTCTCCTGTAATCCACAAACAGACTTGTGATTGTTATCCATCTTACGGGGAAACTGAGTCACAGAGAAGCCAAATGGTTTCCCCACTCATTATCCAGTGAGCAAGTGGCAAAGCCAGGGTTTATAAATTAGGTCTTCTCTCTCCAGAGCCCAAGTATTTTTTTTTTTTCTCTTAAACACTTGTTTCATGTTTGATGTGTGCACAAGTAGGTGCCTGCGGGGTTCAGAAGCACTGGTGTCCTCTGGAGCTTGAGTTACAGACAGTTGTGGGGCGTCCAGTGACATGGGTGTTTCCTAGGAACTGAACTGGGATCCCTAAAAGGGTGCACACATGTTTAACTGCTGAGCCATCCTCCTGCCCCTCCAGGGCCCAAAGTTTTATGTCCCACCTGTATTTTACCATTGCCCTTCCCGTACTCTGCCGGTTCTGGGGACATGCTGGACCTCTGACCTCGTGAATGGGCTAATGTCTCTTTCTAGAAGCTTGCGCAGTTAGGTTTTCTGATAAGGAACTAGATCTTGGGAGAAGAGAAGGATGTAATTTTTGTTTGTTTTGTTTGTGGGTCCTTTTCTTTGCTTTGTGTATATGTTTGTGCATTGCCACAGTGCATGTGTCAAACCAGAGGCCAGCTTCTGGAAGTCAGTTCTCTTCTCCCACTGTGTGGGTCCTGAGAACTGAACTCCGATCATCAGACTTGGAAGCAAGCATTCTTACCCGTTGAGACATCTCGCTGGCCCAGGTTGGGCTTTAAGGGACTGGGTTAGTCACCAGAGGAGCTTTTGTCATAAAGCAACAAAACCCCTGGTGTTTGGCCTCTGCAGCATGTCCCTGCTTGTCACTGTGAGCTTGTCTTCACCCTGTGATGTCATCCTCCATAAGCCCCCTCCCACACCCAGCCAAGTAGATGCTGATTTCATGCATTTGAAAATAGACCTCTTGGGCTGTTGTTCAGTCCTAGAATAGGATTGAGCCTGGACCTAACAGGACTATTTGGAAGCTCAGTTAGTCGGGGGTGGGGAAGAAGAACAGGGCCCCCTTCTTCTTGGATCATTATGGCAACTCTTAAGACCCTGAAATTCATTAAGGGGGACAACTTGAGTTTCTAGTAGGTGGTGTCTAGACTAGTTCTTGGCGATCACTGTTGGTGGCTGTATCACTCTGCTGTTGGTAGCTTTGTCTTCTCCTAGGACCTGGGACCCAGCACTATTTCAGCCAGCCCATAGCTGCATGTACAATAAAGGGAGGTAGAAAGGTCACGAGCTGGGAGACCATCATAGGCCTTCAACAACAGCACCCTTGGTTTTGCTCCTAACAGGAAGTACCTTGAGCTCTGCTCATTACCGGCCCCAGGAAGGTGGCTAATGTTTCGAAAATGACAGTGGTAACTTGTGGTCAGAGGCCTGAGCTTTGGAACCCAGGCTGCTCTTCCATGTACCCAGGTGTGACATCCTCTTCAGCCTGTGGCTTTGGGTGGGGGCACATAGACAAGAAGAGTCAAAGAGCCCTTCTAACAGATGTGCCATCAGCACCCACTGGGAATGGCAGCCAGTAGGGCTCACTTAGCGCAGGGATCAGTTCGTCTCGAGAAAGTATTGATTCGACCACAGGGAATGGTGAAGTTAGTTAACACGGCCCTAAGGACAGTGCCTTCTAGGACAGTGGCCTGGCAAGGGGTAAAGAGGCACCCCAGCTTCTTCTAGAGAAATTACTGCGGTGTGGTTTTGTCTGGTAGCTGGGGCGAGGATAGGTGCTAACTCATATGGCGGTGTTAGTCGGAAAGAGGCTGGGAGCCAGTGTGAACCTGGAACTCAAGAATCGGCCAGTCCTGGGGCACTACTGTGCTTTGGTGTGCTCCATGGTTCTGTGTGATGGCCATGCTTGTAATAATCTTAGGATGAACCTCCCATAGTTCACCGTCTTCCAAGGAGGATGCTCCCTTGGTGAGAAGAGGGTCCTAACAAGCCATTGGTAGCTCTGATTAGTCATTTGTCACTGCATGGGAGACTAAGCGAGTGGAATGGCCAGAAAGGCTCAGAAGACATCCATGCAGAGACATGGAAACCATGGTTAGATCCAACCTCTTAAACATTGCCACCACCTAGGTCACCTGAGGTCACCTGAACACCTAACAGTCCCCTCACCCCACCGCTGTTTGCCTGTTTAGTTTTGTTGTTTCAGGCAGAGTCTCTTTCTATAATTCTACCACCCAGGCTGGTCTGGAACTCAGAGCCACCTTACCTCAGCCATCTAGGCAATGGGATCAGGTGCCGTCTTGCCCGGCTTCCTCTTGCTCTTTTCTATTCTTAGTCCATCACCACCTTCTAACATTCTTAGGGTGGGTTTGTTGTTCTTGTTGTGTATCATAGGATGATCTTGAACTTGTGATCATCTCTCAACCTCAAGGTTCAGGGTATGCAGAATCACACCCAGATCTTCCTTCCCTCCCCTCTCTCCCTCCCCTCTCCTTTCCTTCCCTTCCCTTCCTTTCCTCCTCTCCCTTCCTTCCACTCCCCTCTCTTTCCCTTCCTTTTAAGATTCTTTACATTTTTACTTGTGTATTATGAGTAGCATCCCTGCATCCCACTGGAACCTATGTTCCTCGAAGGCCCCTTTCTCTCCTGTCCACGGATGGGCCGGAAATACCTGGAAAAAGGTATTTGACATATACTTGTACTTGACATATGCTTCATGGAGGAAATGGGGAGGCAGCACTTGGCTGGTGCCATCATTCCTGAGAGGCCCTTAAACAGGCTGTTATGCTGGTTTCTAGCAAGAAGGGAGGAGTCACTTCCCTGGGAGGTGCCCGGCTTGGTCCTGCATTGTGCTCTGGACTTACTTGGCCCTGAAGCTGGACCACCCAATCCCTCATGACAGCTCAGAGACAACTGGGCTTTCTGGAACCTCTTGGCAGGGTTTGGAGGGCCTCCAGGGAAGGCCAGGGAGGCTGACAGGTAGTGAGTGAGTAGGGCTGTTTGCAGCCAGGCTTTTGGAGCCTGTGGTTAGACCGCTTTCTCCAGCCCTGCCCCCACACTGGATCCCACCCTGTAGGCTGGGACAAGTGGAAAAATGCCTGATTGAGAAATCCAGGGTGCAGACGAAATCCCTGTTTATTCAGTCTCCATTGTCTTGTCTTGCAACTAGGATGATGCTCCCAAGCTTCATCTGGGTGGTCACTGCATTTGATGCTTCCTGTTGTCCTCTTGGTAGAGGGCAGACCCAGGTGCTCTGCCTGGAGCCCTGCGTCCCCTTGTGACTTGGCATTTCCACACAATCTGCCCCAAACTAGGATCCCTGAGGTCAGAGAATGACAGATGTGTCTTCACAACTGTTCCAGTCCAAGTCCTTAAAACCCTTCTCTCTTGCTCTCCCTCTTGCTCGAGCTCTCTCTCTCTCTCCCTCTCTCTCTCTCTCCCTCTCTCTCTCTCTCTCTCTCTCTCCCTCCCTCCCTCTCTCCCTCCCTCTCTCTTTCTCTCTGTCTTTCTCTGTCTCTCCCTGCCCCCCTCCCCACATGTATTCTGAAAACAGGTTGTGGCTTCTTCCTGCGAAATTGATTTTCAATTTCTACCACTTTAACAACCCCTGTCCCCAAGACCCTCTTTATACTGTTGGTCAGAGCTGGGGCTACTAATCTGATGACCCGGCTCTACTGTAGTTCTTTCCTACCTGCCTTACCTGTTCCCAGCCTCTTCTTTTAATTTACTTACTTTTTTTTTTTTTTTTTTTCTTGAGACAGGCACTCACTGTATAGCCCCGACTGGCTAGAAATTGTTTATTAGAACAGGCTGGTCATGAACTCAGAGATCTACCTGCTTCTGTTTCTCTGCCTCTCTGCCCCATTTAAGCTGGGAGTAAAGGCATACACCACTGTGCCTGCCTACCCTGGTCTGTTCTTTTTAAGCAGTGTTTCCGATCATGTCACACTTCTGCTTTGGACACTCCATGGCTCTGATGGCAGCAGAGGAAAAGCTGAGGCAAGCAAGCAACCCAAAGGCATTGCCTCTGTAACGAACATTGTTTTCCTTGTCAATGTTCCCTAACAACGCAGTCTAACAATTCTTTTCTCAGCACTTACATGGTGTTAGGTATCATAAGTAATCTAGAGATGGGTTAAAATGCCCAGGAAGGGCTGTCAGGATGGCTCAGCAAGTAAAGGAGCCTGCTGCCAAGACAGCCACAGGGTGGAAGGAGAGAACCAGCTCTGAAAGTTGTTCTCTGGTCTGGGTGTGAGCACGTGTGTGTGCTCAAGCTCAGACACAGAGCAAACAACTTAATTTCAGAGCGAAGTGCAAGAGGAGACGGTGTGGGTTTTATACAAACACCAGGCCGGTTTGCATAAGGCACTCTCTCCAGGGGCTGGGATGGTGGCTCAGCAGTTAAGAACACGCACTGTTCTAGTAGAGGACCTGGGGTTTGATCTCCAGCACCTACATGATAGCTAACTCACAACTGGCTGTAACTCCAGCACCCTCTTCCAGCCTCCAGGGACACAGCACC
The DNA here is from genome assembly GCF_963924665.1 of Micromys minutus. Lineage (NCBI taxonomy): Eukaryota > Metazoa > Chordata > Mammalia > Rodentia > Muridae > Micromys > Micromys minutus. The sequence goes on from NC_137979.1 coordinate 19,370,455, forward strand.
CATATAATACACAGATATACTTGAAGGCAAAATACTCATATATATATATACACAAAATAACACAAATAATTTAAATGAATGTGTGGGGGGGGGTAACTTGACCATCTGCAAGTTGTGGTTGCCATGAGGAATCCTGGCTTTTATCCTCTAGAGATATGAGTGATCACGGTACAGAAAGGACTTCAGTACTACCTGGGAGTCCAGCCACTCACCGCAGGCCTGGGAACGCATTCTCTGGGGATTGGGCGAAGGCTGGTTTTGCTCTGTATAGTTCTCTTAAGTAAGTGATCTAAAGGGCCCAGGTGATCTCTGAACCCAGCCTCGGTTTATCAGAGTAATAAGGACCTAAAGGAGGGAGGGACCTACTGCAGTTTGCAGGATGCCTCTAATTTCCAAAGCCCCCAGGCTTGAGAAATCCTGTCACCTCACTGTTATCTTCCAGTTGAATTATCCCCACAGCCAAAGCCAGGAGCAGTATGGCTCCACAGGTCTGCAGAGCGAGTGTGGAAGGGGAGGGTTTGGAATCCATGTTGCCAGTGTAGTACGATGATGGGAATGATGTGGGGTTCCCCTTGGGGATGAGGGACAGGGTACCTCCAGCAGTGAGTCCTGTGTGGAGGGTGTGGTCTATGGAATGAGAAGGAAAGAAGATGATAAAAGAGAGTTCCGGGAAGGGACCAGAATGTGGGGTGAGACTTGTGTGTTCACAGTGTGCACCTCGGGTCTGGGGACTTCACTAGAATCCTTAGCACATGGTCAAGTAGCCAAGAAGGACAGGCTTTCAGAGACAACGATGCAGCTATAAATAAGTAGGGACCAGTTGCAGGTTGGGTTGGTTGTCTCTTCTGGGAAGAATAGGTTTTGGAATTACCTACTGAATTGCTGGACATGATCCCCCCCCCGCCCCCGCCACAAGCTCCTCCCAACCCCTAACACCCTCCTACAGTCTGCTGATGAAGCCTCTTGCTTAAGAGTGAACTTCCAGCTATGGTTTGCACCACTCTGCCCTCCAGTACACTGGCCACTCCCACATGGCTCCCTCCCTCCCTCCCTCTGCCCTCCCTCCCTCCCCTCTGCTGGCTGCTGACTCACAGAGCTCTGCTCTTGTGCAACAGCCTAAGCTCCTGTTCTCAGAGAAGCATTGTTTTCCTCGGAACCATCAACCCCAGCCTTGATTTATGCCATCTCATCTGGGTTAATGTTCTCCACGTTGAAGTCTGGCAATTAGTATGTGGTCCATTCCTACAGCTACCAAAATCCAAGTGCCCAGTGTGGGCTTAGCACAGAGAATGAAGCCAACCATACAGACAGAGGGTAGTGTGCCTCACTGCCCAAGCCTGTCTGGTCTGCAGCTGGATCAGCTCCTCTGGGCTCCTCACTTCCAAGGCAGAAGCCCAGAAGATGCAGCCTTCACATGCTGCTTGCCTCTCTCCTGTCAGTTTCTTCCCCTTGAAGGGCACACATCTCAAAAGGGTGTGAAGAGGTAATTGCTTCAAGCCTACAACTGCCTACTGAAGAAGCCAAGTGTTAAGAAGTGACAGGCAGTTGGAGGGTATAGAAAAGAACGCTATCTCTGTGGTTTTAGAAGTGTCACACGACTCTGTCTGTGTGTGTGTGTATGTGTGTGTGTGTGTGTGTTTCTTTCAAGAACCACAATATTACTGTTGTTGCTATGGTGTTATTGTGGGGTGGTTAATTGGATGCAACCCCATCTGATGCAGGCTAGTGTCTGGTGTCCATAGCGACTGTCACATGGCAGCCATGGGGACTCTCTTTGATTTTCTTTCCTGCTGTGAGGAGATGGCAGGAGATCATTCAGGGGTGGTTGTCTATGCTCTGCCTGAAGTGTGGTGGTACCCAGGTGAGAAACAGGACCACAAAGCTGCATTCGACTTGGGAGAAAACATTCCCTGGTCCTTCCCAAAACTGGACTACACAGCTCAGATTGACGGAGGGAACTTGTCTTGAGGGGCAACGAGTAATGACATCCTAAACAGAGACGAATCCTATGCCTGTAGGGACTCAGGGCCTTGTGCAGGTTCTGCCTTGCCAGTGAGACAGCATCCACGGCTTGGGTCCATAAACATTCATGCAGAAGGCTCCTGATGTTTCTCCCCTGACTGGGGCTCAGTCCTTAGAAAGGTACTCTACATGGGAAAGATCATTAGGGGGAAAATGTATGAGGAGCCCCTCTCGCCTAAGTTACACCTGCCACCAGCAACTTTATTTTGCTCTAGAGGCTTTGTTGTTTCCTCTTGAAACTGCAGGGGTGACAGGGAGATACCACCCACTGCTGTTCCCAAGCATGAGAGAGGATCAAAGCACACATTGCTACAAGCCCAGGAAAAGACTCAGGTGAAAAATCTCTGAATGCAGTTTCCATTGGATGTATAGCACCACACACACTGTATAAACAGGTAATGTGATAGAAGTAGATATAGATGATTGATTGATTGATACATAGATAGCTACATAGATGGTAGGTAGGTAGGTAGGTAGGTAGGTAGATAGATAGATAGATAGATAGATAGATAGATAGATAGATAGATAGATGACTGGTAGATAGCGGAGAATGGTTTCTTTAATTTTTTTATTTTAAATTTAAAAATATTTACCTAAACAGTTTTAGGACTGTGTGTGTGTACACACATGCATGCACGTGGAGGTCAGAAAGAGAGCATGTGGAGCTGAAGTTACAGGAGGTTCTGAGCTGTCCTTTGGCATGTGGGTGCCAAGAACTGAACCCAGGACCTCTGGAAGAGCAGTAAGTGCTCTTAACTATTGCGCACCTTCCCAGTCCTTCTTGATGTTTTTAAAATAACATTTTTTTTTAATTTTATGTAACCCTGGCTGTCCTAAAACTGTTATGAAGACCAGGCTGGCCTTGAACCTACAGAGACCTGCTTGTTTCTGCCTTTTAAGTGCTGAGATTAAAGGCATGCATCACCATACCCAGTTTAAATGTTTAGCACTTAAAATTGTCATTTAGTTATTGTGTTTGTGCACATGCATGGTGGCAGGGAGGGAGGGTTTACACACCTGCTATGGTGCTCAAGTGGAGGACAGAGGACCAATGACAGACAGACTTGCTTCTCTCCTTCCACCAGGGAGGTCCCGAGTATCAGACTCCACTCATTAGTCTTGGAGGCAGAGGCCTTTACTTGTTGAATAATCTTGCTGGGTTCAAGCCACTGATCTCTTGTAGGGATATCCACAAATAGTGTGTGCATTTGTAAATGTCTGTATTTCTTCCTTTTTTTTAGGTCAGGTGTCTGTATCCTTAACATGGATGCTGTCTCTATGCATGTTGCAACCGTGATGATTGTATATTATTTGTACTTTGGGGAACCAAACCCAGGGCCTTGTGCATGCTGGGCAAGCTAAGCTTCTCCAGCTCACTTTGTAGCTGAGGCTAGCTTCGAACTCCTGGTCCTCCAGCCTCCACTACCCAAACGCTGAGAAAATAGGCATGTGTCATCACCACACCTGGCTACTGCATTTTTGAATCATACAGTGTGTCTTGGAGTTTAGCTACCAAACTCCTGTTCAGCGATTTGACTACCCAGTTCATGGACAGAGAAGGAAGTTGCCTCTAATCATTCTCTAGCACCAGCTGTGGATAATCCTGTCTGCCTGTCTGTCCATCCACCCATCCATCTGTCCATCCATCCATTCATCCATTCATCCATTCATCCATCCATCCACACTTGGCTGAGCAACTTGAAAGGGCCCTTGTCTCCTATAAGACAAATCTAATGAATGGTGTAACCCTCATCTGTCGGAAAGCCCTTTCCCCCACAGCTTAGCAAACAGTACATTTTCTGGTTTCAAACACTGTTTGCAGAAGTTTGGCTTTGCTTCTGCTCTGCTCCTCTGTCCTGTTCCTCCATACTGTTCCCACCTTTCAAGGGTCTTAGCTGAGCTCCCAGAGGACCCTCTATCCTATAACCTATTGCAGACTTGACCAGTGGATTGTCTCACATGCCAGCAGGCTTCACTTCCCATGTACAGCTCCTCTTATCTTTTCTACTTCCTCTCTGGTCTAATCTCCATCTGCACACCCCACCCCAACATCTCTGCTATAGTGTCTGCCCCGTCTGCTCAGCTTCCCACATGTCAAGGATCCAGGGTTTTCAGTGAGAGTCAGACTTTGGCAAATGCCTCCTGACACCATTCCTTGGGTCACGTGCTCAAGAACACATTCCAGGGTGGACTCGGGTGTGGTGTCATCATTTCTGTCCTCTTTAAGTTTTTCTAGTCACGGTGCTGGAGGCGGTGCCTGGAATGCTAGAGAGAGGCCTTAAGCTGGCACAGCCCGGTAGGGCTTCCTGTGACAACACAAACTTTCTGTTTGTGCCTCTACCGTGTGCTTGGTCACACTGGGGATGTGGTAAAAAAAGGGGGGGGGGGACTGAGGAACTGGGGTCTTTAAATGTATTTAATTTGGATTAACTTAGATTTAAATAGTTGCCTGTGCCCAGCAGGGGCCATATCAAATATAGAGTGGCTCCAAGGTACACACTTTTAAAGATAAGAACAGGACACTAAAAGCCTTTTAAAGGGGCTGGGTGTGGAGTGGAATATACATGTCCTCAACCCAACACTTAGGCTTTAGAGGCTAGTGCATCTCTGTGGACTCAAAGCCAACTTGACCTACATAGGAGTTCTAGTTCAGCTAGGGTTACACAGTAAGATCTTGTCCCCCTAAATATAAACAAACAAACAAATAAATAATATAAAAATTAAAAGGGGTCTCATGTAGCCCAGGCTGGCCTCACACTCTCATGTAGCTGAAGACAATGTTGAACTTCTGCCTCTACACGTGTGCATTGGCATGTGCACGCTCCCACACAAACAAACAAACACAATAAAAAGCATTTAAAACAAACAATGACAACAAAGAGGAGCGATGTAAATTCCCGTAAAAAGGCCATAATCTTAGTGGCTTAAGTAACACATTTCTTTACTCACAATTTGGAAGATCTGAAGTCTGAAATGATTCTGACAAGGTTCGAAATCTGGATGTGGCCTAGGCTGGCTCACTGTGAGTCTCTGAGAACACCCCATTCCTTTCCTGTCCATCTTGCTTGGTTTGTGATTTCTCATCATGTGTCTTTCCTCCCATTTCCTGTGTTCTTTCCTCTCACAATTATGTCTTCCTGTTAGAAGGGCCTTTTTGTTTAGTGGTGGTACTTAAGTTTGAACCCAGGACTTCCTAGGTGATATGCAAGCACTCAGCCACTGTACTGCCTCCCGGGCCCTCTTAAGACACTTTTGCTTGCAAGTAAGAACTTTCTGGAACTATTCCTTGTAACTCTCCATCTCAGATTCCCTAACTTAACACACCCATTGAAAGTCCTTTCTGCCATATAAGGTAACTTTAGAAGGTGTTGGTTATGAAGCCGTGAATCAAGCTATGTCAAGATGCACATCTATAATCACAGCACTTAGGAGGTGACAGTGGGGTCATAAGTTCAGGGTGGGTTTCTTGGCTATATAGTGAGTTTGAGGGAATAACCTGACCTATATGATTTCCTGTCTCAGAAAAGAAAATGACTAAGACTAGGGCCTTTTTTATTATTTCATAAGAACAATTTTGTTTTAAGCAGTGAGTGTACTGGGTCAGTGAACTTGGGTGGCAGCATTTGGTTGTTTTAGGACAGTGCATTTTAAATTTGCTGTGTGCCAAAGTCACTGGGGGAGGGGGATGTGTGCATGATCCAGACAGGGCTCAGAGTATCACTTCCTGTGTTTCTGGACCCACAAGTGATTCCCTGGCTCCTCAGGAGACTGATCTTCAGAGAAGTTTGAAGGTCTGAGAACTGTGGCAGCCTGAGGTATGATCTGAGATTACCTGTGTGCAAAAGGGAGGTGAAGAGGTGTGAACCCCATGCTTCAGACAGGAAGTGAGTGCTGGGGAGGGTTGAGGAGGGGCTTGTGCCTGTAGAGAAGCTACTACCTGAGCCACACCTGCCAGGCCTGAGAAGGTGTGGTTTCCACACACAGAAGCAGGGCTCTGAGCAGAGGAAGAGGCCTCCAGCGGTAAGCATGTCACCTCTGGGGACTTAGAAGCTGTCTAGGACTGGAACTAGGGACAGAAAAACTGATTGGGCAAGAGGAAAATGACCAGGAGTCATCTGCTGGTGTTGGCAGTGTGGACTGAGGTGAAAGGATGGAGTGGTCTGCCTTCTTGCCTGCCACCAGACTAAGTGATGGCAAGGACAACAAGGGGGGGGGGGTTGAGGTGAGAGATCCGAGAGGGTGTGAACACCCCTCAGGTCTGATACTTCATGGATGCTCACTGATAGAGCTTGCTGGGAAGTCTGAGCTGCTGGTGCAGGGATGAAGGGCTGCACGCAGGGTAAGATCAGCCAGCTCCCTCATCTCGTAAGTATTCTCCAGGGTGGAGCGGCGTGGCGTGGTAGAGTTAGGCAACTCGCAGGCTAACACAAATAAACAAGGAAAGCATCAGCCGGTGACGAGTGATCTGGAGGGTTCCATGAACAGAGGATTGGGAGTGGGTGGATGGCTTCTTTAGCATGAGTGCCTGAGGAAGGCCTCTCTGAGGAGGTGGTATTTAAGCTGCTGCCTAGATGCCAGGAGGACCGGGCTATGAGAAGAGATGGCAGCGGCACTTCAGGTAGGGAGAGAACAATGCAAAAACAAGAGGCATGATCCAACTTGCTCTGTCTGAGGACAGCAGGAACTGAAGGGTCTGATAGAGCTTTTCTGTAGTGACAAGACTATTCTCTCTCTGCCTGGTGCTCCATGCAACTGCAACTACTGGCCACACTTGATTGGGAGGTATTGGCACGGTGGTGAGTAAGGTAGAGGAAATGATTCTCCTATTTTATTTGCGCTTCAAACAATCTAATTGTAACTGTTGTCGGCCGCTGCAGTGGGCAGCACCGGGTAACAAAGTCAGGGAAGCTAGAGGTATGGAGGGAGGTCACAGTGGCAAGAGAAGAGGTCATTCCCCATTGCTTTGTGCACGATGCTAGATAATGTGATGCTCTGGAGATTTACTTATTGTTTCTACATTAAGTGTATGGATGTTCTGTCTGTCTGTATGTATGTTTCACAAGCATGTCTGGTTCCAAGGAGGCCAGAAGAGGGCACTGGACCCCTGGGAATGGAGTTTAGGATGGTTATGAGTCATGGTGTGGATGCTGGGAACTAGAGATCTTAACTACTGAGCTATATCTCTTCAGTCTCATAATATAATATAATCTCATTAATGTTTCTCCCTCCCTCTCTCTCTCTCTCTCTCTCTCTCTCTCTCTCTCTCTCTCTCTCTCTCTCACCAGTCATGGTGTCCAATCTGAAGGAACACTGACTGCTACTGGTTGGCCCAGGACTATAGGAAAAACAAGTACTCTGGCTTTTGAGGACACGAAGACCATTGGTGGCATAAAGGAGAGTTTTCAGGGACTCTGTAAGAGAGGCTTGGAGATGAGGAAGTGGAAGTTATGACTGGCTCATAATATTCTCAGTGAAAATATTTGCTGTTGACAAACCAAAGACTCAGGCAGGTTCTGAAAGCTTGGTGGTGAAGGGTATACTGACTGTTTTAAGTATGAGTGTTGTAGGCTGATGGGGAGAGCAGGTAGGGTGCCTTTGTTGGTAGACTGTATTTTGTTCCCTGGGATGCATTTGTGCATGATGTGGGTAGGTTGGAATTTGCGTGGGTGGTTGAGGAACAGTCACTCCAATGATGGCTCCCGTCTTTGTAACTTAAGTGTGAGGCAAGGCACCATCAGAGAAATATGCGATTGGTTTTAAATATGGAAAACAAACCTACTGGGTGAGCTGACTGAACTGGTCTCCAATTTCAGCATGCAAATGCATCACTGGGGACTGGTTAAAAGACACATTTACTGATGTGGTATTGACCCTGCTGGGCTCTGGATCCCGCTCTGAGCTTCCACAGTACTTCATCAATGGGAGGCTTAGGAAGGCACATCATTTCCAAACTGGAATTCATGATATCCCTCAGAACGTGCCCATTTCTTTGGCATGTAGAATGAGTAGAAATGCTGTCTATTTGAAATTGTAGCCTTCTAGTCACAGCATGTCTCCTCTCAAACATAGCTGAGGAGCTTAAATGGAAACACAACTGAAACAGAACAAAAGCAAAGTAAATAAATAAATAAATAAAATAAAACCCGGAGATTGGATATTTAGATGGATATTGAGATTCTGAATTAATTTAGTGTGGGTGGTGCCCTACATTTTAAAAGTTCCCCTGGTCATTCTGATATTAACTCAAGCATGAGAAGCACCTGTGCAAAATACTAGGTCAAGGGAACAACCATGGGAGGAGGTAGCAAAGATGAAGTGGAGGTAGGTTGCCCTGTGATGTGTGGGCTCTGGTCTGTATAAACAATTTGAGTCACTCAAAATGAACATTTGAGGGCCATTTGAGTTGCCCAATCTTTCATAGTCCACCAAAAGAAATATCACATCATTTGGCAAGAGCAGTGTGACCTTTGTGGACTTTTGAAATGACCTCATTGTACCCAAAGTCAAAGTTTCTTGGGACATCTCGTCTACCCTACGTATGCGCTCCATGAGGAAAGGTGGTTACTCAGATGCTTCTGTCAGTACTGGTCTTCCTGGAAAGTCTCAACAAAGGCCAACAGCAGTTTGAGGCAACTTAAGCCACCCAACTGGGTCAAGAGCAAGAAGACTGAAAAAGCTGAGAGCCCAGCTTAGACAATGGGCTCATCCAGTTGTCAAAACTCATGACAGCATAAAGGTCAAAGGTAAAGCATCCCTTCAGGAAATGAGAGGAGGAGTCTGGGAGAGTCAGTGTGACAATGTACAGGAGGTGTGGTGCATCTTCTGGCACTTGGCTCAGCAGCAAAAGCAAAAAAGTGTGAGGCAGAGTGTTTAATTGGCTTCCATAAATGAAAAGCCAGCAGGTTTGTCTCTGGAGGCTTTGATGCTCATGGAATTGTGTTACATGACCTCACAGAAGTCCTCCTGGGAAACCTGTCTCCTGGTGTTCATTCCTCTGTCCAATTCCATTCCCTGGTACTTAGTGACTCCTTTCTAGCTACAGAAGCAATGGGCTGTCACATGAGAGTAGGCCACAGGATGGCCTTGACGTTAAACTTGCTCTTTCCACTCCCTTTTTCTTTGCAAACTGATCCTGAGGGACGCTATTCACCATGCTGTGAGATGCTTGTGTGGCAGTAAACCAGGTCCCCCCCCCCCATGATCAGTTCTGTGAGAAGCCAGTGACTGTGCTTGAGAGCAGAGTCCTCATGTGGGGCCTTTGAGAGAGTCTGACTTGGAAAACTGGACCCAGGGAAGCAGTGTCCAGAAACCAAAGCAAAACAATTATTTTAAATTACCACATTTTGGGCCTATTAGTTATGTAATAATAAATAACTAACAGGAAAAGCAAAGTTTTCATCTCCGAGCTTTCTCTCTTTTTCTTGAGTGTATGTGTATGGTTGACTACATGTGTACATGCATTTCACATGTGTGTGGCGTGTATGTGTGCAAATGTACGTGTTTACACATGTGTCTCCGAAGTTTAGAGTGGGCATTGGCCTTCTTTCTCAGGTACTGTCCCTGCACTTGAATCTCTTAGGCAAGGTCTCCTGCTGAACTCAGAGCTCCACCATTTGGATACTGTAGGTAGCCAGTTTGTTGTGGAGCCCCCCGTCTCTCCCTCCCTAGTGCTGTGATTGCAGTTGGTCATGAGCCTGCTCAGCATGCACATGGATTCTTGGGCTCCAAATTCTGTCCATCATGCTTGCACAGCAGGTGCATTACCCACTGCATCATCTCTTCAGCCAGCTTTGTCTTCCTTGGCACCAGCTCCATATTCCAGCTGAGTAACTTCTTCATAACGATTCCTTCCCTGTACCCCATTCTATACATTCAGGTGGGATATGGAGGCTGGCTTAGTCCCTCTGTATTTGGAAGTAACTTAACTTACTGTTTGAAGATGCATTAGGTTGGCAAGAGTGTAACTTTGGGAAAGTGAAATTTGCAGAGGGCACTAGGGACTGGAACACTGAAGTGGTGACCAAGGGTGACTAATCTTGCAAAGTGATGGGGATTCCACTTCCTTTTACACAGAGGGCCCTGCCTGTGGATGTGGTAGCATTGTTCTGACTGGCTCTGCTCCACCTGCCATGTTCTTTCCTATTGCACTGTTTATCTCAGTCAATTGTATGGAGGGTCTTTTAAAAATGCACTTCACTCCTTACCTTCAGAAATTCCAGTGCAGGGCTAGGAAGCTGACCTCTGCCTCAGCCGCCCCAGAGCACTGGAAAGACGCTTCCTTCACATCTCTTAATACTGTGATCATCTTTAAGCTTTACATCAGCTAGTAGAAAGGTTTGCAAGTCCCTGCCTGTGTGGAGTGTTTTCAGCTGAAGCTGCTTGCTTCAGCATTTATGCTGGGAGCCCAGGAGGGCCATATGGAACCCTTTCTTGAGATCCCTAGGAATGCACTCCAGCATGTATGCACTCCAGATCTGCATTGGGCCATGGGACCCAGCTGTGTTTGGTAAGCATGGGTGTGACTAAGAGAGGGGCTGGATTGGGTGTGTCTCAGCTCTCTGCACGTTCTGGTGATTCACACAATTCTGCTGGCTGTCCCACAAGATGAGAAAGAAGATGGGACTCAGAGAAGGTCCTGGAACTGGTTAAAGTGAGCATCAGGCAGGCATTACTTGCTCCCATGCCCGTGGCCACAACTCTGCCTCTTGGTTCAGGATTTTAGTTATCATACTCAGAAGTCAGTGTCCAGTGCTGGAGCTGTGTGCAGCATCCTCAGCCCTGAACACATCCTTTTGCCTACTGTTGTGCCTCAAGTATAACCTACCTCTGCCACTTCAGTCACTGGGATGAAAAGCTCTGGTCCACTATTAGCAAGGGAAGGCCTCTTTCCCTAGTCCTCCTTATCACTCCGCTTTCTCCTGTGAGGCTCATTTTCTGTGGTGAGTGTAGAGTAAATGTTTAGGCAGTAGTCACAGAATGAGGACAAAGGCCACCACACCTTTGTGCGGTTAGCAATATCATTTCCTCTGAGTTGAGGAAGCCATCTCACGAGTTCTTCAGGACTATGCCGAGGACTTCAAGTCGTAGTTTGCAAGCTGAGTTTGAGTCCAGCCTGAACTACACAGAGAGAGTCTGTCTCAAAAAGCCAATGGATTGATCAACCCAACAAATGATGAACTAAACAACCAGCCAAACAACAACAACAACAAGAAGCAGGATTTCACTTGGGAGAAGAAAGATGGGCAGGGACAACATGAAGTGAATGAACACAGCCAAGAGCCCAAGAGTTTGCTGAATCTTAGGCCAGAAGGGTCCCAGTGTATATTTAATACTTTCACCCTCAGCGTGTGGTCAGGAACTGCCAGGGGATGCCCTGGTATGCTTGTCTGAAGAGTCAAGTGAAGTCATAGGGTCAGTTCAGCTCTGAGAGTTCTGAGCCCAAGGGCTGATCCTTCTGGAAAGAAGCTGGTACATGGTGGGGAGAAGGATGAGACAGGACCAGGTTGTCTTCAAGGCATACAGGCAGCCTGGAGTGAGCACTTGCTCAGGTGCTCATCAGCCCCACCCAGCTAAACTGACACATCAAGTCTGTTCTGCCTGCCCTGGGTTTTGAAGTTAAGCTGTGGGTACCGCATCCTCTAAGTTGTTCTTTCTTCTCTGTCTGAGAGGGTTGATATGCAAGGCCTGTACCTGGCAAGGTCCCAAGTGACTGAGAAGGGACAGTTGTTTCTGATGCCCCATCTTCCTCCCATTTCAGTTCACAAAATGCAAGACGGAGATAGTGTCTCTTAGACCTACCGTTCTACGTTAGCCAGGGTACCACAGTGAGATGCCAGTCTACAAATGAATGTAGATGGTCTTTAGAAAAGTGCTCACTGAGTGACTTCCTGTGATGGCTGGGTTGTTTTGTTTGTTTTTGATATCTTGACATGGCTTTAATCATCTGTGAAGAGGGAACCTTAGTTAAGAAGTTGCCTCCATCAGATTGGCCTATAGGTAAATCTGTAGAGTGTTTCCTAGATTAATGGTCAATATGGAAGGGCTTAGCACACTTTGGGCTATGCCAAACCTAAACAGCTGGTCCTGGGATTGTGTAAATATATCAAAATCAAAACCAAAAATAACAATCTAAGTGAGCCATGAAAAACGAGCCAGTAAATAGTGTTTCTCCACAATCTCTGCTTCAGTTCCCGACTCCAGTTTCTCGATGTGGGTTTCTGCTCTGACTTCCCTCAATGATAGACTCCAAACTATAAGCTGAAATAAATTCCCCCAAGTAGGTTTTGGTGTTTTATGACAAGAGAGAAGCAAAGCACCACACAGTATTGCACATCTGGGAGATGGTTTAAATTTATCTATTACACAGATACTCTGAGTAATAGGAAAAGATGACCATCAACGACTTGGTCTGCCATTGTAGCTTTCAGCTTTGCTGAGGAATAGCTAACCAGAGCATGGGGAGGGGGGTGTCTGGAATATTTTAGGGGGATCAAAAGTTGGTGGAACAGTAGAAAGATCATAGAACAGGAGGTATTGGTCCAGAAAGAAGAGTAGCATTTGCAGAGTACGGAGAGGGAAGGAGCCCAGGTCCTGAGATCAGGAGGAGCAGGAGCACAGAGATGTTCAAGGAGCATTCAGAATACCTCATGCTTTCTTTGCCTTGTGCTGGGCATGTAACCCAGGGCCTTGTAGTTGGGGACCCATGCTCAGCTCTTGTTCTCCATTTAAAGAAAGGCCGTCTCTCTGGCTGAGGAGTAGATCTGGGATGAAGAAGAAAAGAAGGAAGGAAGGAAGGAAGGAATGAAGGAAAGAAGAAAGAAAGGAAGGAAGGAAGGAAGGAAGGAAGGAAGGAAGGAAGGAGAAGCCTCTGGTGGGTTCTTCTGTTTCAGAACACCCAGCATGGTGTAAGTGAAGGGAGGATGTTTTGGACTATAGTGTCCAGTCCACAGATAACATGGCTACAGGACTCATGGATCCTAAAATGTTAGGATGGACTTCTCTTTCTTTCTACAGCATCCCACCAACTTGAGGCAGCTCCAGGCTGACAGGGCCTAGCAACTCCAAACTGACATCCTTCCTGTCAGAAGCCACCAGCCAATAAGCTCTTTCCCTTTCCCGAATTAAGTCCTATTGAGTGGGCACTGTTGGGAACTGATCCCCTGACCTGGGGGGGTGGGGGGATAGTATGCCAGCGATCTGGCTGATGGGTCCTAGTTAAAGGTTTGGGGGCTCCCCACAGTAAGATAGGATGCCTTTTCCATAAGAAAAATGCTGGGGGCTAAACAGATGAAAGCCACAGATTGACCATTGGTACAGCAGAATGTCACATCTCATGAAGGACCAGGATATTTAGCTTGCCTTGCAGGGCCTAATGTAAGCTCAGGAGGTGACCCTCCTAATGAACAGCAGAGAGGGACTCATGGGTGAGAACTTAATGAGATTTTGACAGTTGAATAGAGGCATTTTAGGAGTGTTGATGGTAGGGAAGTTGATAAGACAAAATAAAACCTAAGTATTGGTTTAGGCTTTTAGGGCCTATATGTAAGAAATGTGTTATGTATTTACATGCAAATACATACATGAATGCACATGCAGGGAGTAACTGGGGAAAAGAATTTGCATTGAAATGCATGAAATTTGAACCGACAATGGCCTATGACTATTAGAGTCAATATTGTTTTTGAGACACTGGGGTCTTTGTAGTGACTTGTGGCAAATCACAGGGAATCTGATGAGGAAGCAAATAGATGTCTGAGACACTTCAGGGACCAAGACTGAGATGGAGCCTCCAGGATACTGTGATGAATGGCAGAGTGTGATGGTGAGGTGGACCAGGCAGAGGATGAAGGGGCTTGGCTGAATTGTTTTTCCTGTGGGTGAAGGGATTGGGAATTGTCTGTTCAGAAGAGAAGCTGGGGCACATGGTCAATGTCGAAGAACAGGAGCAATACCAACTTCATTTACCAGCATCATAGGATTGCTCATTCAAAGAATTTTTTAAAATATATATACAGTGTACCTCCATCAACCTGGCTTAAATGATCCATATAGCCACATTGGTCAGAGTCACCAAAATAGAAACTACCTACCTATCCAGGAGCAACTTAGTGAAGAAATAAATTGTCTCCTATGCATCCTATGCACATCATGCGAGCTTATCCAGTAAAGGAAATATGGTAAATGAACAACCAGATGCAGATCCATCTTACAGAGTATTTTAGAGAATCAGGACTCAGAACATACATGTTTATCCTAGTATCATTAAATTATTATAAAGCTTAAACATGCAAAATTAAGAAGTTCTGTGTCCAAGGAATAGGCTTAAAGTGGCTGACACTGTAAAGGAACACAAGAAGGTCTTTTTAGAACAGTTCGGGGGATAGAGAGGGGTTGGGTCAAGACTAGGTACTCTGATGCCTTTATGATGATCATTTTACTAGAACCAGATGAGGTAATACACCCCTAGTAACCCTAGAAACAAGAAAATCAGAAGTTCAAGACCAGCCCAGGCTACTTGAAACCCTGTATCACTTCCACCCCCAAATCCTTTCCCCAAATAATTATACTTAATATAGGTGTTTTGTGGACATTGTGATTATATTGTCTAAAGAGAAAGCATAAAAATAAGAAAGACCGAGGGTCATTCCTCTGTGTGGGCAACTTTTTACATGGTGGGATGCAATTCTACATGCTTTATTCTTCTGGCTACATCCAGCCTCTACAATAACCATGTAAAGAAGGCCCCATTCTCTTCCTCAGTCACTGAACAAATTGGGGGACAGGCACGAGAAGTCCCACAGCCAGAGAGAAGTAGCCTGTGACCCTGCTTGCTGACCTGGTCTTCGCCCCTATGTGAGGTTAAATTCTTCTGTCTCTGGCCACACACGGGTGCTGGATGGTCTTGGAGGTGGTGTGTAGCTAAGTCTGAAGCTCTATTGACAGAAACCAAAGCGGTGGAGAGGGAACAGTGGTACCTAAAACATACATCTTGGCCCTTTGCTAGTTGTCAGGTGAGTTTTTAGCAACCTCATTTTCAAGATCCAGAAAGTTTCTCTTGGCTTACTTCAGGGCAGAGGTAGGAGACTGGAGTGGGGTTCTGGAACACTAAACTTACAAGCTCTTGGTTAAATGCTGTTACCTTAATATCTGGCTGCTGAGCCTGTCTCCTTCAGGAATGGGACCCAGATGTACATTCAAGACTTGCCAGATGGGAACCAGGTCCTTGGTAAGCAGCTAAAGCTCTGGGTATTAGCTCAGCACCTTCAAGAGCTGGCTGAGTACTATGAGCTATGGATCTTGGCGTCATTGTCTTTGGGTGGCAGTTGGTAACCTGCCAGCCCTGGGTCCTGGCTTCTTGTCCCCTGCTTAGGTCCATTTCTCTTTCTTGAAGAAGAGATAGAAGGCAGAATCACCTAACACTGACTGTTTAACAGATCCTTGTGCCCATCACTCAGTCCACAGGTCAAGGGCATTTTCTCACATTATGTAGTGATGTTCACAGTCTCTCTTACTCATAGTCTTTCCATGAGGAATGGATCCACATACTCCTTTTATTCAGTGTGAGGTGTGACCCGCACACAGTGAAGACTGTAATAGAGATAGAAAAGATAGCATGAGTTGAACGGTGAATCCCAGGGATGGGGTTACAGGTCCTGGACCCCTGGACCTCTTCCTTTAACCAACCATCGTTTAGTGTATATGCATGTGCACGTGCCTGCCGTGTACTCCTCAGGGTGTGATGACAACTTGTAGGTGCGGATTCTCTCCATCCTGTAGGTTTGAGAAATAAAGTTCAAGCCATCAGACTTACTGGCAAGCACTTTTACCCACTGTGCCATCTTGCCTGCCCCAATTTCTCGCCTCTTGCTTTTTTATCTGTCCCCCTATGGAAGCCTCCCGGGACCCCGTAGACATGGAATTTTACCCCCGAGGAAAGAGCAAGTCCATTGAAGAAGCTTGAATCAGGGTGTCACATGATGTTTAGCATTCTCAACTGATGTAAATTTATGTCATACAAAGTTAGCCATTCTAAGGCTTGCACATTGGATTCACAACACTATGTGTAACTACCATCTCCAGCTAATTCCAAAAAAAAAAAAAAGTTTTTATTCCCTTAGGAGGAAGCCCTATCACCAATAATGGGCCACTCTTCTTTCTCTGAGCCTTTAACAACCACCTGTCTGATTTACATATGTAAATTTGCCCACTGAGACTCACCTGTCAAATGGTCTTAGAAAAATCAGTGTGGCTGGTTGGTAGAGGAGGATTGGGAGAAATGACCACCATGAAAGCAAGGACAGCCATCAGGGTCCTGATATTACTGTAGGTAACAGGAAGAGTCCCCTATTCTATGGACCTCCACAGGTAGAAGAGGGTGAGGGGGTCTTGGGGTTTGGATCTGTCACATTGCCACCTCTGAGAAGCCCTGAGGTAAGGAAGGCTACCTTGGCTTAAGTTCAGTGTTTGCAAATGAGGCTCAGAGGGAGGGTTTCATCTGGGAGGCAGAGCCCTTTCTCATGATGGACCATTAGTTACCAGAAGAACAGGCTTTTGAAAAGTGAGGTTGCCCCTTAGGTGCTATCTCTGTGGCATGCACACATTTGCCTTCCCGATTTTTCCTACCTCGAGGCTCTCACCAGATGTGGTTTCCCAAGTTTGGACTTCTCCACCTCTAGAACTGTGAGCTAAATCTATTCTTTATAAGTTATCTGGTCTCCGTATACTCTGTTGTCAGAACCCGCGAAAGACAAAGACAAAGCCTGTCTGACTCGGTATAATCTGTTAGAGTTGAACATCCTTTTTTCTAAGTGCTTTTCCACTTGTCCAGGTGTTCCCAGGTTCCTACTGACGAGTGCTCATCTAAGCAGGGTTGGAATTCAGACCTGTGCCCTGTGGTTGCTGTGGTATTGTTTTAACACACTGATCTAATCACCTGTGGTCCCTCTACATCCTTATCTAAACACTGGGAGTGCCCACAGGCTTTGTGATTACACAGTTAGTGGTCTGATGCCTTCGGTAAACGCCTGTCCCAGAGGGGCAGCGGCTGTCCGTGTGGTTGGATAACCGGATGCTTTTGTTCAAATTAAGCCCTGAGAGCCCCAGGTAGAGCAAGTGTGGCTGAGTTTGAAAGTAGATTTGCGTTCCTCAGCAGCTAGAATTTTCCGGAAGGTCAGCTCATTGTGGTGTTGTCCAGAGGAGTCATGTGTGGGGAACCTTCCTCCTCTCATCTGATTTTAGGGATGAGCAAATTTCATCCGTGATGGTATGCAGTAAGCAGGTTCTCCATTGGTTGAAGTTCTTATTTCTAATAACTCTAGTTCATCAGAGTTTCTTCTGTGTGTTAACCAGGAAGCTCCTGGTTATCCCAGCCAAAGGCTCTCTTCTTCCTGTTGGTGTTGCGAGCCAATGAGCTCTCCCTTCATTTTCCATGCCGTAAACCTAAAGGCCTCTATTTTTATTGTCAGCAAAAGGAATCCCACACGCATGGCTACAGCACAAAACAAATCATGCTCCAGGCTCAGAGCACCAGTTCAACCCTCACAGCCCACTCCCCGCCTTGTAGCCACATGCCTGAGTTTATTTCAGTTCTCTTAGTAGCTAGCCTACAGGACAGCAAATAAAACAGTTACATGTTCTTTCCTGATTTATTATCTTTGGCACTACCCATTAGGTCCCTGTTGTGACAGACAAGGGGCTGGTTACTCATACAGTGTCCCAGGTGTGTGTCTATATGACCCCCTCCCTCCCTCCTCCCCTCCCTCCTTCCCTCCCATTTATCCTTCTCTCCTTCCCTTCCCCCTCCCTCTCCCCTTTATCTCTCTCTCCTTCCTTTTTATCCTGCCTTTCTTTTTTTTTTCCTGTTATTTCATCTAGCTCTTCACTCAAAGTGGCTGGATTCAGGGAATGTTAGCATAGGATGCTAATTCTGATCATCTCAGATGAGCTGTAGCTCAGCGAGAGTGATCTGCCCCCCACTTTCCAGTCTGCAAGGGGGACCTATGAAGGTCACACCCCTTCCCTTCCCCGCATGGAAAGCACCAGGCAAAAAATAGCCTGGTGTGGCAGTATGCCCTGTGTAATTAAAGATGATTTTTTTTCCCTGCTAAAGACACCAGGCTGTGAGAGGATTTACCTCGAGCCCTCTCAGACTGCAGGGCTGGGCCTTGTAAAAGGACGCCCCGCAGTTAGTGCCTGGCTACCTTCAAGCCCAGGCCTGCAGATGCTTAATAAGAGCCAGAGAGCTGCGGTTCATGGAGGTACTTTGGGTTCCCTCCTGAACCTTTCATTGTCCTAGCTTAGATTCCAGAGAATGCGAATTTTGGAGCCAGGAATGGTTACCTGCCAACAGGTGGTCTGGAGTCTTGAACCCATCTTTCTAAGGCTACTGCATCCTGTCTCACTGGTACCACCAACAGCCAGCAAGATGCTGACTCTCTCTCCCTTTTGTTTATCTCTGTATTTGTAAAAGCAGAACAAGGAAGGCCAGTCCCTTCTTTTATAGAGAGAACACTGTCATCTGACAACCAAAAAAATTAAAATAAAAATTAAAAATGCTCTAATATCTGCAACTTTTTAAAGCTATATGACACCACAAATGAAAAATCCCACCCTGTGAAACTTTGTGTCATGCACAAAATCATTGGAAATAGTATATAAATTTCCCTTTGGGATGTGTGATCTGATGTATATGAGACATAAATGAATTTCATGTTTGGGCTTGATTTGTAATCCCAAGCTATTTTACTGTGTGATGGCAACTAGGCCATATCTGAGAAGCTGATCCAGAATACTCAGGCCCCAGGCATTGAGATCTGGGATACTGATACTGGCAAAAGATACTGACAACCACATCTTACACAAGTTGCAAATAGCACCCATCGAGGCCTGAAGGTGAGAGGACCAGGGCTGGTGAGAATGAAGGAAGAGGTCCCAGAGGCCTTCCTTGCTGTTCCCAGCATACAATGCAGCAGGCCTTCCTCCATCACTCCCTGACAGTGAATTCAGGACCTCTAAGAAGAATGACTTTTCCTTATGTTTTTTTTTTTGGGGGGGGTGGGCAGATTTCTTGGAGACCTGTGGGATTTTTGAACCCTGGAGGGCCTTAGAATTCAGTGTTACTTTCCTTTCTGTGTGATCAACAGGTCAGAAATGTTAAAGCTCCCTGAGGAACTGTGTAGTCTTTATTTCAAAGCTCAGTGGTCAGGCGCCAGCTGTGTTCTAAGATTTAAGGCTCACAGATGGGTCTTTTATAATGAAGAAGGCTGCAGACTGCTGTGAGTACCCAGAACATAAGCAAAGGTGCTCCCTCTCTCTCTTCCTCCTCATCCTCTCCCTCTCCTTTCTACCCTTTTTTTCCACCTCCTTCTTCTTTCTTCCCCTCCATTCCTCTCCTCCTTCCCTCTTTCCTGGCTCCTTGCTCCTTGTAGACTATCTTCAGGATGCAAGCCTGTCTTCTGGGGTTATGGCATGGTCCATAGGCAGCATAGGTACCCAACAAAACCTTGTCTGCCTTGTCCCAGGGACTTACAACCTTGGCTCATAGTGGCTGAGTTAGGGCAGAGAACATATCATGTTTCAGTGGAAGCTGGTTTTGTGTTGTTTAGATGGTATTGACTCAAAACCATCCTGGTCCACATCTTAATAATGATTCTATGCACAGCAGAGAGTCTTCTGTTTCCTATCAAGTAACTATTGAGAAGCTGAAGGGTCCAGCACAGGCCTTCTGAGAAACAGGAAACGTTCAGGAACTCAGAAGGGTTGGGACTCTACCATGCTGCAGCTCTGGGCTCCTCTTCCCCACCATAGCTCCCGCTGCCCTGATCTGATCTCTCTCTCGTTTTAATTTGTTTTGTACTCATTCATTTACTTCTGTGGGGAGAAGGAAGAGGGTGGCATAAGGAAGGTGGGGTGTCCATGATCAGAGGACAGCTTGTGGGAACCGGTTCTCTTTCTACGATGTGGATGTAGAGAATTGACAAATTTGACCTTGGGCTGTGAGGCTTGGCAGTGATCCCCTTTACCTGCTGAGCCGCCTCACCGACTTACTCTTCTGGGATTTTAGCTCTCTAGGAGGTATGCCCAAGAGCTAATGGCTCTGTAAGGTCTCCCCCAGGATGTCTTTTGTTTCTTTCTAGGAATGTGTACAACTGAGCCCGCCAGTCAGTCCGAAATTGGCTTTGACCAGAACAGGGCCCGTTAGTATTGTTTCTCGTGCATGGCATCCTTTGTGGTTGATTTGATCTGCAGTGGAAATTGTGCAGCTTCCAGAGTTCTCATTGATCTCAGCTGCTTGTAAGAAGCAGGTTTATTTTCTCCTTGGGCCCAATGCCGTTTCTTACCCTGCCTTTGGCCTTAAGCCTAGAGAGCCCAGGACAAACCTTGGTTCATAATGGGGCCTGGGCCAAGTATTGGGACCTCTTTGCAGAAAGGATGGAAGCAAAATCAGGGCTCTCAGAGCCTCAGAGGAACCAATGTCGATCCCACTTGTCACCCCAGATACTATCAGCGCCAGATTCACACATTCTAAAATGATTAGCTAATGACTTCGGACTTAGCAAATGCAATGCTAGAAGTGTGAGTCACTCCACTACAGGTGTGGACAGTAGTGAGCAGGCTCCATTGCCATGGTAATGGGAACATTGTTTTGCTCTCAAACCAGGAAGAATCTTCTTTCAGTCCTCTGGAATGAGGATGTGTCCCACACTGTCTCACAGCTGTCCTCGAGGCTGTTCCTCATCCATGAACTGTCCCAGTGACCATCATCTGGACAGTTGTCCTATCACACTACACACAGCCGAGCGTCTCACTGTGCTACAAATGCCCAGTGTGATGTCTCCGTAACTGAATTTTCTCCAGGCAGGACAGGATGACAAGGTGACAAGAGCTAGGCTTTCAGAATTTGACAGATTTGGCTCAAGTTCCAGCTCTGTGAGTTGTGAGAACGTATTTCTCCCTCAGCCGGTGTATTCTTCTGGATGAACGGGAACACGTCCTACTTCACCAGGCTATGGAAAGCCTGAGATCAAGTGTGTTTAAGTGCTTGGCATATCTCTCAGGAAGAGGTAGTTCTCTTGAATGCTGTCCCCCTGAAGTTCCCCTGTGGAAGTCAAGTGTCCTGAGAGACAACTGTTCCCCCAGACAAGCCTATAACTCTGAGCTCTCCACCATGGGTCTGGTGAGCCTCGGCTAGGTGGGTGACGTGTTCATACGGCATTCCTCGGGGAGGCAAACTTCAGGAGCTGGTTCTGCTTGACATCAGCAACTGGGAGTTAACTCTACAGAAACTGGAGACTTGGGGCAGAGGCTGGGTACTGGGAGAACTACTCAGATAAAAACTAGGTGCTCAGCTGTGGGAAGCGAGGCGGTGGGCATGGCAGGAGCACTCACAGCAAAGGCAGAGTGGTTAGGTTTGCTGGCTGGCTGGCTGGCTGGACTCTGGGCACATCTTTTCTTGTCCATGTTCACGGTTCAGAGGGTCTGCACAGAGCATCAGAGGTACAGGACACATACCTTCACTTTGCAACTCCCAGGGGCCCCTTTTGGCTACTTGTGGGGTTGGGACTGGCACCTGGAACCATAACCACAGAGAAATAGCCCATGGGGGAGAGATAATTTTCTTTGTAAGATATTTTGAGGAAAGTGTGCTTGGCAGCAGCAGCAGCGGCAGATGACTGTCAGATCTTGGAAGGGATGTTTGGGCTTCTTTTCCGAGAGGCAGGGAGACTTGGATGAAGTGAACTTTTAAGACCATTCTGTTTCTAATATGAGGAGTCTAGCTATTAAAGGGGACAACACTTTCTCTGGGGAAAGATAAGTATTAACACTGTTAGCACACTTCCGTTTCTCCTTGTTCCCTTAAAACTCGCTACCCCCAGTAGTTAAATAGTACCTTTCATTTTTAACAACAACAAAAAAAAATGCAGAAAATTAGAGACAGAAAATTTATCTGTTCCAAAACCTTCCACCTGTGTCTTTAAGATCAACTTGACAGGGCTATAGTTCTCAAGCAAAGGAAGTCCATGTCATATGCACAGATGGTTAAGCTGCCTGTGGTGGACACATGTCTATTTTCCTGGTACTTGGGAGGCTGAAGAAGAAAGACCATGGATATGAAGCTAGCCTGGGAAAAGCAAACAGCATACATTAACGCAGATAGATTAATGACTGGACAGATGAGAAAGCCATTTGAGGCATGGGCAGCCATCCCTCAGTACCAGAGGAAACTGGTTATACTCAACCCAAGGTTCTAAAACCTAAGGATGCTCAAATCCCTTCTACGAAACAGTATCATATCTGCATATAACATAGGCATACACACCAGTCTTTCCTAAATCACCCTGAGATTATTTACAGCTAATGTAATGTAAGTGCTACACAAATCATTTTTGCACCATGGCATTCAGGGAATAATTACCGAAGCCTATGTGTTCAGAACTAATGCAACTTAGTCCCTGAATGTTTTTAGCCCTCCTTCGGTCGAGTGTTGAGTGACTGCTCATGTCGGATGCTTTCCCAAATTCCCATTTGCAGTCATTTTTACCTCTTCTGTTCCTACCTGTCTCCCCAGGTCACCTTTCTCCTAAAGATCAGCTTTGTTTGTTCTCGAATTTCACAGAAATGGGTCATGTAATTGAGTCTAGATTCTTTTTGCACTAGACAATGTCTAAAATCAATTCCGAGAATTTCCTATTGTTGGTAATATTTTTAAATGCTAAGTAGAGCTCCATTAGTTGAATTTACTTGAGTCTGGTTATCTGTTCATCAATTGATGAATACTTGGGTTCTTTCCAGTTTTCAGCTATCATGAATATTTCTGCTACGGACGCTTGTGTGCCCGTCTATCAGACGGAGTTTTGTTCCTCTTGTACAAATACCTTGGCATGTGACTACTAGTGACATAGTAAGTATAAAAGGTTAATATTGTGGGAAATGATGTGGCCAAATAAGAACTTTTATTTATACTATCTTCTCATTTGGACTTGTGTTTTCCTAAAGATGGATGATGCTGGACATTCTACATGAAATCAGCACCTTTTCTGGTTTCGGTGGGTTACTAGCACTGCCAAATGCCATTCAGAAATAATGCAGGACTTGGCATCAAAGACCCCTGTGGCTCCTCCTTTGCTACACTGTTCTCTTTGTTCCTTGTTCGCCTGGACATAACCACTGTTCTGTGGTTGATATTCCTTTTCCATGAGTGTTTTCAATTCCCATTAGCATGTATACATACAAAACAGTATTAAGCAATGTCATGTGTGTTTTGAAGCCTCCACGCAATCTTCCATTCTGTATTTATACTTTTTAAGTTTGCCCCACCTCCTGGTGCTGAAGTTCATCCACATCGACACATGTAGACCTAGTTGGCTTTACCTATCGCAAAGTTCTATAATGTGCACCTTCTACCTGTATCCCTACTGGTGGGTGTTTTATTATTTATCCTACGCTAGCCTCCTCGTAGACTCCTATGCGAGTTCCTTTGGGGCTGGTACCTAGAAGGAGTATGTCCTTCGGAGATGTACATCTGGACTTTGCTAGATAGTTCCAAGCGGTTTCAGAGAGGTTCCAAAAATATATGCTGCCACCCACAGAGTGCCAGAATTTCCACTTCCCTCGCCAAGCTCATCAGGCTGGGTTCTGCCATCTGACGGCTTGCAGAACACTGTGGGTTTGTCTTATTTTGTGTGTCCTTTGTTTCTAATAAGGTTGGGGATGGTTCATATGTTGGTACCCCAAGTATGTGTTCCCTCCCATCAGCCTCCCATACAGACAAACCCAACTGATCTCTCCTGCTAGCCTTCAATTGTTGTTTTATCAAGAATCCCCTACTCTGGTATTTTTGTCATGAAAATTTCCACTGTAATCTAATCAAATTTACTCACCTATCCTTCTTGCTTTTTATGTCTTAAGAAATTCTTTCTTATCCCTAGGTCATAAAATGGCACATTTAAAAAAAATAATAAATTTTAGTGTTTGGTATGTGACAGATCTTTGATCTCTTGATATCTTGGATGGTTATTTGCCACATGGTAGAGACATAATCACGTTCACATGCATTTTATGAATAATTAAGAATGTCTGAGTGTAGGTGCACACCTTTAATCCCAACACTAGGGAGACAGAGGCAGGCAGATCTCTTGTGAATTAAGGCTAGCCTGGTCTACAGAGCGAGTTCCAGGATAGTCAGGGGTTCCCAAAAAGACCTCTGTCTCGAAAACAAACAAACAAAAAAATCAAACATTGTCATTTTATTATTATTGAAAAACATTTCTTCTCTCCTCACATATATAGTTCTTTGGGGAAATGGGTTTGAACCCAGGCTTTGTAGGCAAATGTTCTACCATCAAGCCAAGCCCCAGGGCCTTGTCACTAATTTGCTGGCCACTTAGCCTTATTTGTCACATATCTGTGGTGTATTCCTGAGCTAGATGTTCTGGCTGGAGGGGCGGGGCCCTTTGCATCCCAGTTGCTCATTGTTTCTGTTATCACGGTGTTCTAAGAATTCTCCCCATTCTTCTCAGTAGTTTCTGGGTGTTCATGAGCCTCACTTTCTCCACTGGATTCCAGAACTAGCTTCATGTTCTAGGAACGCCTTTTGAGATTGACGTTGGAATGGCACTGTATTTTTGCTTGTTGGTTTACTTTCGAGATCGTCTTGCTGTGTAGCCCTAGTTGTGGGCGAGCCTCCTGCTTCTGCCTCCTGAGAGTTTCCACCACCGTGAGTGACTGGCACTATGTTCCCTGATTACATTAGCCTGATGATTAAGCTCGATTGCAAAGCATATCCTTAGGCACTTCTGTGAGGGCATTTCCTGAGGAGGTTGGCATGCAGGAGAACAGTTGTGGAGAAAGATGGCCAGGATCTTGGGAGGTGCCATCTAGTGTGTTGAAGGCTCAGGTGCAATGAAAGAGAAACAGCAGGAAGGTCAGTGAACCCAGGCATTGTCTTCTTCTTCTTGGCTTCCTGCGATGGAAGCTGCTTTGCTCTGCCTTCCTACCACGATAGACTGAAACCTCAGAAACAGTGAGCAAATGGGTCTTCCCCTTAAACTCTTTTGCTCAAATATTTTAAAACTAGGTTTTTAAAATGACCATACTAAATAGTGCAATTTATTGTGATTTTTTTTTTGTATATGTATATTTCTCACACTTACTTAACTCTTATTCTTCATTCTTATTCACCCTTCCTCGTCTTGGTCTGTGTGTGTGTGTGTATATGTGTGTATGTATATACATACATGCACACATTCAGTCTACATATACAGCTCATGTATGAGTCACAGTGACAATAAACTGACTAAGCCAGGAAGTTGATATCAGAGAAGTTTGTTGGAGAATTTAGAAAAGCTTGAAAAAGCAGAGCAGAAAATGTTTCTAAGGACGTAAGCAGAGCTCAGTGAGGGATTCTGGCAAGCACTCAGAGGACTAGAATGCCTTCTGAAAGGATGCAGACAGTCAAGGCTTTGGAGGTTTGGGATGGGAGCGAGGAGCAGACCACTAGGAATTGGACCACAAACTACTCATGTCCCATTCAGGCACAAGACTACTTTACATTTTGTCCATGCCCTAAGATGTTGTGGGAGGATTAGTTTAAAGGTGATAGGCTAAGAAATTTGGGGAAAAAAATATCAGGCAGTCCAGGATATAGCATCATTCTTTCTGGCTATTTTTAGCCAAATTCTCAGTGGGGATTAGAAGCTCAAAAGAAAGCAGAAAGAATTTTTTTTAATAACCATAATTTTCCTAGAAACATGAGCGTAAAGTTGGGCCTAAGATGATGTGGCTTCTGAAAGATTAAAGCTACGAAAAATAAATCAAGTATTTTATAATGACAACAGGGAAGATGGTCTGAGGGTACCTCAGGATTGACCAAACCCTTTTCAGGCTGAAGGGTCTGACAGAATAAACTCATCGAAAAGACGTTCCCTTCCTGTGAGAAGGCACATCTGGGGCACCCTACTGACAAAGGGTTACCTAGGAAGCTGTTTCTTCACCCATCAGAAGACTTCATCCCGCAACTAGTTTCTCAGGCACGGGGAGCCCACGGCAGCCCTGACTCAAGACGCCCAACTCAAGCTGGTGTGAGGCATTGCCATTGTCAACATGAAGTTGGTTTCCCAAGCGTGCCAAAAAGGGAGATGCTGGTTATGGAGGCTTCACTTAGACATCGAAGAAAGGCTCTAGAGACTATAAGAGAAACAGTCAGGATCCCTCAGGCGGCTCTCAAAAAGGGCTATAGGTGAAGGTAGGAAGGTGAAGTTTAAGCTGCAGCAGAGACCCCACCATGTTGGAGACATGAATAATGTGGGGTGTCTGCCAAAAGGAACTGCCAACCCCAAAGTGAAGCCATGTGGGCTGTTCCAGGCAAAGCTGCATGGTTGGAGCTGTGCAAGCCTTGACGGACAGAGCTCATCACGAGTCACCCTGCTCTGGATGCTCAACATGGAGTCACAGACGTTACTGTTTGTCCTGTAGGTTTCAGTCTAGCTTTGGTCCGGTCCTTCCTTGAGAGTCTCCCCTTTGTTCTTTTAGAATGGAGCCATTTGCTCTGTACCACTGTTAAAGTATGCAATGATTTTCTTTTTTTATGATACAGGCACTTACCATTAATATTTTGAATCTCACAGGAAACTTGGAACTTGACTTTGGCACACTGCTATAATTTGGAGGCTATGGGGGCTCTGGGAGATGAAATGAATGCCTTTTGCATGAGATTGGACATGAACCTTTAAGACCTAGGGACAGGATACTACAGTCTAAGTATGGAATATCCCCCCCCCCATAGGTTTATTGTTAAAGGCGTACTCTCTGGTCAGTGGCACTCTTTTGGGAATTTCTGCAAACTTTAGGAGGGAAAGCCTAACTGGAGGTAGTCATTCACAGAGGAATGTTCTTGGGAGCTGTCTCTTGACCTGACAATGCCTCTTGACTATGCTTCCTATTCCCCAAGACTTGAGTGGTCTTAACTACACACTTAGAGAAGTTTATCCTTAGCCTTCCTATCAACACATACACCTTCCCCAAACATAATCCCATTCATTACTGGTTGGCAGCGTGATGGTCATGTTTGGTTATCACAGACTCTGCTGCTAATTTTCCCTGTAGAGGAATCCTGCTGTAACTGGATTTCTTCTTGCCCTCTGCTCCTTTGATTTAAAACACAAGACCAAACAAAGCAAGCCAGCAAACGAACAAGCAAACACCAGCAATGAAGAGAAGAATGAATAATGATTCGAACATTTGCAGGAGTTCCTTCTGTTCCTTGTTCCTTCCTAGATGTTCCAGCCCACCTTTCAATTTGTCCCCACATATTTTGAACCCATGTCATAGTCTTCACCAGGGTGGAAAGGAGTTCTAGGGCTGCTCTGTATAAAGGCTGTCAGCTTGAGATCTTCCTCTGAACTGTCCCCCAGTTTTCTTTGCTTCTCTCTTGTTTTTGGGGGGAGGGACACTTCCTTGGTTTTCTGCGATTTTAAAAGCATCATCGCTCCCTTGGAGATCTCTTCAAAGGAAATGAATCTGTTCTGAACCTGCAACTGTGGACAGTTTCTAAATACCATATTTCAATCTGACCTCTGGGTGTCCCTGAGAAAAGAGCTCTAGACTCCTTTCTGCCACTGGGGGAGGGCAGGTCACCATGGTTAGAAAGGGCCTTATCTCCACAGGATTGGTGCCTCTAAGCCTTCCACAGCCTTTCTTAGTTCTCATATTTTAAAACCAGCTCTTTTCTCTCGCCGCCCCCCTGCAGTGTACAGGGTTCGGCTCTCTCCTCCTCATACCATGGTTTACTCATCACCCACTTGCTTTCTGCCATCTAAAACTTTGTTTATGTCTCCCATAACAGTGTCGGCTCTTGTCTTATTCTCCTCTTTGTGGCTTTGTATTTAATTCTTTTCAAGTCCTTTTAATTGAGTTTCAGGAGAGCATGGAGTTAGACAATCTGCTTCCATTCAACCATTTGAACCCCAAGTATTTATTATGTCTTTCGATTGTTGCCGGTTCATAGGAACACTGAGAGTTTCTATTAATACACCCTGAACGGTTCCATTACTTCTGATTGTTTGCATGATTTCTTAGATCTTAGAGGCAGACAATTATACTGCAGGAGGATGTCAGCAGTTTCTTTCTTTGTAATCCTTTCATATCTATTCCCCCCCCCCATTCTTTCTATACAGTATTTAAAAATTGATGGTCGTGAATAGCATGCTCTTATTCTTGATTTCAACAGAAAAGTACCCAGTGTTTTCCATTAAGTGTGAAATATATTGTGATTGTGCTGGTTATGATCTATGAGACCAAAGAAAATCTCCTCTATTCCTAATTTGAGTTTTCATCTCACAGGGGTACTGACTTCCGTCAGATCCGGCGTTCGTTCTGCCTATCGATTAGTTAGCTTGTGCGAGCGCCTACCCAGGGCGGGCAAGCTGTAAGACTCAGCAGCTCCCGGAAGAGAATGGAGAGGGGGAGGAAAAAGGCCATACTGTCCGAGCTAACATGGAGGTCAGACTCATGGTAGACTAGGAGCCTGTCCTGAATGATTTAGAAAAGCTGGCAGACTTACATAGTTACCCAGCTGTGTGTGGCCCAGTGAGCTACTGGCCTAGCAGCAGAGAGTCTGGGACAAAAGTACACTATCTCATTAAAGGACTTGTATTTTTGTATGTTGTGTGTATGTGTGTGTGTGTGTGTGTGTGTGTGTGTTCTTGGATTTTTAGCATGCGTTTTTAAATGCTTATTTTTATTTATTGTTATTGTGGGGGGTATATGGTATGTGTGCAAGCATGTGTTCTATGCATGGCAGTGGAGGCCAGAGGACAACTCTGTGGAATCAGTTCTCACCCCATCTTTACATGGGTTCTACAATGGAAGTCTGGTCCCCAGGCAAGTGCCTGTAGCTGCTGAGACATCTCAGTGGCCCAGACTGTGCATATTTTTTTTAATCCTTTAATGTGTTGAGTTTGATGAGTTTTCTGATGTTTTCACACTTCCTTGTGTCTAGAATTTGTTAATGCTTATTTCAAATTCTTACACTTAGTATGCTAAGTGGGGTTAGGAGGCAGGCTTTTAAATTATTTTCTCTCCCCGTTATTTTCCTTTGAAGTTGTCCAAAGTTGCTGTTGGGTGTTATGAATGGAATTGGATGCTTTTGTCTTGATTTCCGAGCAAGACTGTTAGCTATGGTCTGTTCCTTTAACATTTGCAAAAACTTAACACAAAGACCACACGGGACTGTTAAGGTGTTAAATGTAGATATTTGACCCTTGGATCGATTCCTTTGAAGGTTATTGATTTTTGCAGGGTTTCTATTTCCTCTTGAGTCAATTTGGATATTTTTACTTTTCTGGAAAGTCATCATCAGTAGCAAGAGATAACAGACAAACTGAGAGTCCTGGGACTTTGTTGAAGAATTAGCATCTTTGCCCGATTCCTACAACACCCAGAAAGTGGAGAAAGATCAAAGACAAAGCATGCTGGGTATGTGTGCTATTCAGAAGAAAAAAAGAGTTATTGATTAATGCTGTGCTTGAAGTCAAGTGTCCATGTTAAAAATATCAGTGTAACCACCTATGTAGTATGAATGGACTTTATAAATGCCAGGTTTGTGAAGGGAGATAGGAAATAAAATATAGTCAATGTAACAAAGTAAGGCAAGGCAGAGGGGAGAAAATGCAGAGGAAAGCCTGGTAAGGAGAAAGCATGTCTTTAGGGTGACTCTTGGGCAGCAGCCCTTTGAAGAAGACCTGAATGGATAGATGCTCCCTTGCTACCCTATACTGAGTACTCATCATTGCATAAGTCCTTCATATACCTGTGACTACCCATCATGCACCTGTGACTACCCATCATGCACCTGTGACTACCCACCATGCATCTGTGACTACACATTTGCTGTCTTTTCCTCCTGCAAGAAGGCACATCCCTTCCCACACCACACTGGGTCATTTGTCACTGTGTTCTAGGCACCTGACACAGTAAATGTTTGAGTAAGCAAGATGCATAAATATAAACAGACATGTCAATAATTTCTGAAACACTGTTCAGTGAGGCTGACCTGCTCCAAGGAGGTAGTTTAATATCTGGATTGATCAGTGAGTCAGGGATTGGGGGAAATACACACAGCCTTGAATTCAGCTGGGAAAGAGAATCTGTACAAGATGTCTCACTTAAAAGTGCCTCTGAGCCCTGCAGCTCTCCGTGTGGCTGTTACAGACTCTATCAGCACTTCCCTGGAGGGGGTACACTGCATTGGTAAAATGTATGCTTGACATTAGTGTTTCTCAGACACGAATGTGTTTATATGTCAATGTGTGGTACTGCTGAGGATGTAGATCCGATGTTGGAGAAGGATGGAGGTGCCTGAATGTCACCTTTAGGACCATTCTCTGGTTATGCTTTTTACAACAGGTACAGGCTATATCATTTGTACTTAGATTCTTCTCCTGGGTGCTCAGTGGACAGAAGTGGGGTAGGGAGAATACACTGACATTTAAGTCTTTTGACTTCTTGGGTAGGGTCTATCTAGCATGCAGCCCTGCGTTGTTCAGAGTAGGGTGTCCCTTGTCCTTAAATGTCGTAGGAGCAAACCTGCTTTCTAGAGCCCTGCCTGAGGCTGTGGGGTGGGACTCACTCCTTAGGTGGCTGCACAGGGACCACCCCTTCTGAGTTTTCCTGTTTCTCAGGCTGAGCCACACTGCCTGTCAGGACATGTTGCATCCTGGGAAGCTCTCGTCTCTGCAATTCACATGGCACTTGTCTTTGATCTCTGGCCCCACCGCACGTATCCACACAATCAAAAAGCCCATTTCCTTGTCTCACTTCAGCTCCCTCTAGCCTGTTGTCACTCTGGTCTCCAGGCAGAAATGCCACCTTTTTTTTTTTTTTTTTTTTTTTTTAATGCCAACTGCCAGCTCCGGGAAGCCCTGCTTGGTGCCCTAGGGATGATGACGTGGGTTGAAGAGCGACACTCGAGTTCTTCTTGTTTTAGTTCCTTGTGTTTAGACAAATGACACAGAACTGGTAGGAAGTGTCTTCAACTGCAGATAAACCACAGGCACATCAGTCCTGGAGCCACAGCACCTGCCCTTACAAGTCCTGTTAGCTGGGCCTCCTCGGTCCTCACTGTGGCTCCTGCTCAGGAACAGCACTGTTGATCAATCTCTTCTTTACCTTGTGGTTCTGTGGAGTGTGGCGGAGGGGGTGGGTGACGGGTGGGGGTGTGCGCTTACGGGCAGAAAGATGCTTCTGCCAGGAGGTAATGGAACTTTCTGAGGTGGTGCTTCCATTCCGGGGCTTCATAGAAAGCTTATTTTACATCACCAGATCCTCTAGCTTGGTAGGGAAGGCTGTCATTTGAATACCCCTGGAGCTGTCTCCAAGCCCTGAACAAAGAAACTTCTCTTAGCTCTTCTCTGGCCAGTGGAAGCTTTGGCCAGTTCAGGGTGGGCAGAGGTGATACAGTATTCACAGCCAGAGAAGGGGACAGGGCTCTGATGCCGGGCCCTTATCCCTTACAGTATAAATGCTGCAAGGGACCATGGGTTGTAGTGGATCTGCATGCTGGTATGTCCACACCCTTTCCTGATTTCTCTAGCCTAGCTCTATAAATACAGTGTGAACTCAGCACAGATCTTGTGAGGTCCTGGCTATCCACAGAACCCTATGTTACCATAGAGGATTATTTTGGGTCCAATTTCTAAGTGTAGATATCTCATCATCCACCCAAGTAGATGGTGGAGCTATGATTCCAACCCAGGTCCATTTGCTTCTAAAGCAGCATCACTCAGTCACCTGGTGGCCCACTTTCCCTTGGTGTTCATTGGCTTGTTGACTGGAAGCACCCCATTGAATAGTCTTTAATGAGAGTCCCTCAACAGCTGGATGACTCCTCAGAGTTCAGGGCTGAACTAGCAGGGATTGAAAATGCCAGGCCAGAAGATTGTTCAAGGTGCCAAGATAGGATTCAAATGTCCCTGGTTCTTAGAGGAAGAGGAGTAATCCTGTCTCCTCTGTGTTTTTCTGGTACATTGACTCCTATCTCCTAGACCTTACCTATTCATTCTTCTGCCCTCTGTCTCTGTCTGTCTCTATCTCTATCTCTGTCTCTGTCTCTATTTCTGTATGTCTCTGTCTCTATCTCTCCCTCTCCCTCTCCCTCTCTCTCTCACTTCCTCTCTCTCCCTTTCCTTCCCCCCTCCCCCTTCTTTCCCCCATCTCTCTCCTGAATCACTTCTTAAATTCAGAGTGGAGTAAGAAAGATGGCGGTCTGCTATCTTCCTCTGTAAACATCTAGCTGATAGTCTGGTAAGCAGAGCACAGAGAACCAGGAGATAGGGATGAACACCATCAAGTTGGGGCACTGTATAGCAGGGTGAGGCACC
Organism: Micromys minutus; assembly: GCF_963924665.1. Lineage (NCBI taxonomy): Eukaryota > Metazoa > Chordata > Mammalia > Rodentia > Muridae > Micromys > Micromys minutus. The sequence continues at coordinate 19,402,851 of NC_137979.1, forward strand.
TGACCCAGGATGGTGTTGACTAGGAGGGTGCTGTTTGGTAGCCCCCAAAGCTGGAAAATAAACGAGAAGGAACAGGTTAGGAAAGAGCTAAGTTTGAAGTCTGGGGTTGAGGAGGAGGGCACACAGGAAGCCAGGAAGCCCTGCTGCGTTTCCTGAGCCAGACAGGCGGGCTGAGTAGTAACCATGGTATGGATTGGGCTTTCTCCGCTCTGGTTCCTCTTTGAACGCACTCTCTGCCAATGGAAGCTTTGGCCAAATGGACCAGAGTTCCCAAATGGGCTAAGGCACACTTAGATGACTACTATTGCATGAATCTGGAATGTTCTCTCAAGAATCACCTGTTGAAGGCTTAGTCCCCAGCCTGTGGCCCTATTAGCAGACAGTAGAGTCTTCAGGATCTGGAGCCAAGTGGAAGTGAGCACATTTGGGGCCTACCATGGATGGAGGTATTGAGATTCCAGTCTTTCCTTCCTCTTTCCCTAGTTAGGCTCTTAATGATCACGAAGTGAGCAGTTTTCTTCACCATTCCTGCCAAGATGCTCCCTGCTCCACAGGACCAAAAGTTATGGAGGAAAAACCTCTTAGGCCATGAACCAAAATATACCTTATTTATCAGAGTGTCAAAAAACTAACATAATCGTTTATGGGAAAGACATTTGGTCCCAACACTTCTATGGTGAGAGACCTTTTTCTTTATGTTCTCCCTCTGTTCATCATGATGGTAAGGAGAGGGTTCTGAGTAGGGCTAGGTGATAGAATGCCCCAGCAGCCAGCAGCAGCTATCTAGGGTGAATATCCTTGCTGGATTATCATTGTAACCATTTTTATGATTGCAATGTTTCTAGCAAAATGTTACTGATTTCCTATTTGAAGGAAGATATATCATTTTATTTCAACCGTTCTTTACAGGGAAAAAAAACATTAAAAAGATTAGCAAAGAAGAAAAGCTATATGGAATTTGCTGAAAATTATAATGGTCAAAGGAAAGACAGGCTCTTGGAAGCAACTGGATCTAGGCATTGAAGGTCACTGGCTGCAGGGTCTAATGTTCTAGAGTTCAAACCTGTTAGCAGTGTGACTTTGGGCGAGTCATTTCATGTCTTTGTGCTGTGGGTGACTCCATCATAAAACAATGATATTAGTAGTAAGAGCATTTCTTGGGTGTCAAGTGTTTGGCCCAGTGCCTGACAGTCATTGTCAGGGGTTGTTGCTGCTACATGAAATTCTCATCACTGTGACATACTGACCCCAGAGGCTGGCATTCCTGGAGTAACAATGGGCATAGGCCAGCCATGGACCTGGGAGCTTTGTGGAGACTAAGCACTCTGTCAACAGCATTCCGGAAACTGCCGTCTGTGTAGAATTCGGTGTCAGGATTCTGCCACCCCGGGGCCAGACAGCAGGGTAGGGCTATTGTGATGTGCATTCTATAGCTGGAGAGAAAGACTAGCTGTCATAGAGGCAGATGGGATGGCTCCATAGATTACAGTGACTGCTGCCAAACCTGATAACACAAGTTCAGTTCCCAGAATCCACATATGAGAAGGAGTTGTCCTCTGACCTCCAGACCATGGCATGTGCATCTTTCCCACTAAGTGAATAAATAAATAATAAAGGAATTTTTTTAAAGCAGTTATCATATCCGATCCCACTTTCTTTAGCAGACCAGTGTGAGATATCACCCTTCTGCAGTTGTTTGGGAAGTTCTTACTGTTTCCTAGTGACGCTAGTGGTTCATCTCTTAAACTATTCCTATACACGTAGTCGGTGCCAAATGCTTTTCTTCTGAGAACCTGCAGCTTGGCTATATGCTAGGCACACCGTGCCTGTGTAACCAGTCCCTAATCCTGATCGTGGACCCTTGGGTTAGAGAAGATTTGCTCCTGGGTAAGAGCACTCATCACACAGGCAGAAGGATCTGAGTGCAGATTCTCAGCAACAAAAAGAGCCAGGCATGGCCACTCCTGTGTTTGTTATCTCGGCCCTGGAAAAGGCGGAGGAGGCCGGAGGATCTCTGGGACTTGCTTTCTGCAACTGAGCTCCAGGCTCAGTGAGAGACCCCGTCTCAAGTGAATAAGGCAGCCATAGATCCTTTTCTGACGCCATCCTTTGTGTGGTGGGTCGGGAGGCAGGGGGCAAACGCTGGACCTGGGACTTGTGAGCTACCTATTAGACTGTGATAATGATCACATATTCTGTCAGAGTGGATGCTGAGGGAATTCAGCATACCCCACATGACTCTTCCTGCGGGGGGGGGGGGGGGAAGGATTTCCCTGGGGAGGACTCTAGAACTCAGTTCATTTACTCAGGGGATTTGCTGTCTCCACAGCCCTGCAGAGTTGTTTTGTATCCTGTTGTTGAAAGAGCCCTTAGCCAGGAGCAGAGACATTTGCTGAGTCGTATGAGTTCCATTAGCCGACCATCAAACCCAGGACTGGTCTAGAGGGCAGGCAATAGTCTGCCTCTATCTTCAGACTGAGAACAGTCTTTTTGCATCAGCAAAAAGCCTTCCTGAAGCTAAGCAGGAAGAGGTATCATAAGGCAAGTGTTGCTTCTGAGAAGGGCCTGTCTCTCAACAGTGTATAAGGTGGGGTTTGCCTTCATGGGGTACTGGTGTGATATCACTTTGCTTCTCATGGGACACTCTAGAAGGCCCTGTTGGGGTTTTTCACACATGGGTTTTGCTTCAACTGTGACTCATACGAAAGCGCTGAAGGATGTAGAACACTCTGATTAGTGACCAGGGTGAAGGCCGTGTCAGAGACACCACACCCTGGTCATTAGTCGCCTGGAACCATGATCCCCCCTCTGAGATAGCGTTAAAAAATGTTGAGATCTGCTTCCCTCCAGGGGAACCTGACTCACTTAAGAAATGTGCTTTCTACCAGGGTTCAGAATGCCAGAAAGAGTTTAGGACCTTGAGCTAGGGTCTTGAAAGCAGAGAAGATGAGCTATACTGACTCCCCCACCAAAAAGGCCTGCCCCAAGACACAAGGACAGGACTAGGAACGTTTGCAGACACCCTTGGCTAAAGATCAGAGGTACAGTGGTCAGATTTCTGTAGAGATCACTGGTGGAAGTGGCCTCTGTCCAGATTCCCCTCTAGGCAGTCAAGAAGAGACTTAGAGAAATAGACCCATTTGACAGGTTGGAAAACTGAGGGAACTAGAGTATAATAGGAGTCAGAGGAGACCCAGTTGACATGGGATGGATGCTTGATTCTGTCAGATCTCACTAGAACATTCTAGTAAGGATGATGGTAGGACCCAGAGCAGGAGCTGTGGCATGCATCAGTACACACAAGAGCAGAACAGTCATTGGTGCTTCGTGGCCATCTGCCCTATTAAATCTTACCAAGTGTATGACTGTTACTAACAACATCTCTATTATTTCAGTTGTCATGGGAACTGCCTATTCCAGACATTGTCCAGAGAGATCAAGTGTCTTGCCTAAGCCAAGTGTGGATTTGACCCCAGCTCCCAAGTTCATAGTAGTTGTTCCCAGTACACTGCATGGGCTCGGTAAACCAGCAAGGTCACTATCGTGTCACACTCAATGGCAGTGGTCTGCTCTGCTTTTACCTCTACTTTATTCACAAATAGACCATGAAATGAATAGAAAACTACTTAAAAAGTGAACCTCTTAGGCCACCCACCTCTTCAAGTAGAGTTCATCTCTGTGCCGCAAGTGTTCCGGGAACTCCCTGGTTTTCTATGCATTGGGAAACCCCAATTCATAGTCTGTTTCCTCTGCAAACCACAGAAGAAAGATATCAGTCCAGGGTTTCTGCACCACCATTTCCCAAAAGCCATGTCTGTCCTCAGAGCATGTATGTCCTGAAACGGACACACACCATCCTCAGCTTCGGCTCAAAGTTGAGATTCTTGGGAGGTATTCTTCAGTGCATCTCTTCTACATGCAGATGGCAGTGTGACTCGGTGTGGTGGCTTTCCCAGATCTGGCTTTGCTTAATCCCCATAAACACAAAGTTTTGTTTTTGTTTGTTTGTTAGACGTAATTGCATTAAGGCTCACTCGATTACCCTGGTTATCTGGGTAAACCTCAATGTAATCACAGGTGTCCTTGTCCAGGGGGCTGAGGTGGAGTGGTTAAGGAAGATCATGCTGAGGGAGGCATAGCCTGAAGAGACACAGCAGTAAGACCAGGGAACAGCTACCAGGAGCTGAAGGAGCAAGAGCAGACTTCTAACACTTAGTGGACATCCTACTCAAGTTGACTTCTGAGGAAAAAAAGACTTTCCAGGCTGATGTAAGTGAACATTCCCCAGAAGTTCGGCTTCAGACCAGGTTTGATCAGGTGGCTTAGTGAATGTTAGCACACTCTGAAGTGTATGCCCTTGCTTCTTCTCTTTTTCTCCATCCTGTCTTGGTGAGCTGTTCAGAAGCCCACCTTCAAACTTGTTTGTCATCATAATACTGCTCTTCCCTAATAACTCCAACCAGGGTCTAAAGATTCATTCTCATAGGTCTGTCTTGGGTCATAGGCACATCATTGAAATTGTTGCTCTGTTATGCTCATTGTAACTAGTAAAATCTTAATCCACACTATCAAACCTTAAAAAAAAAAAAAAAAAAAACAAGCACTGACAAAAAATGTATTTGTATACTTTTATGCAAAAATGCTTAAAATTTGTACATTTATCTTTGTTTTTTTTAAATAAAGTTGTTTAAAAAATAATTAAAAAGAGTTTTATATTAATAATATAAAACTGTCATACAGCAAAAAAAAAAAAAAGAAAGAAAGAAAGAAAGAAAGAAAAAAGAAAAAAAAAGTTGCTCTGGCCAGTGTACAAGATCTGCTAACTAACCAAACTAGAATCATTGGTCCCATAAACCGTGAGCACTGGAAAAGAAACCTGTGGATCTCTCACTAGTGGAGGGTTTTATGTGCTTGCCAGTGGCAGGGAGATGCTGCCCGGATCTGGCTGTTACAGGCTGCTTCTGGCCTCATGGCAGCAAAACCAGAGAAGATGCCTTGGGATCTCACAGTGGCTTCTACACCCTGGCTATTCAGGAGAGCCCAAGCCATGCCCCCACTACTTCAGCCTCAGCTAGCAAGGGAATCTCCCTTCATTTGTTGGGGAACCCTGCAATAGCAGCAGCTACTATCCTGCAGAGGGTGGGGGAGCATTCTTTTGAAAGCCCCATTATCAAAGCATCTTTGAACTTCTGCTGGGCTTATGTGACTAATGCTGGAGGTGGGGAGGGAGGCCAGTGCTGGGAAATGGGAGAAGGAAGTATGGACCAGCACTCTCTGACAATGGGGCGTTCTTTGGTGGGGAGTGGGGTGAATTCACTGGAAGGGCCAGAGCAACAAAGGAACTGCTGTGGCTAGATGGGAAAAATAGAAATTTGAAAAGGCTCCCTGCTTCCCTTCATCTTGCACAATCCCTCCCCCCCCCCCTTATTCTCACTTGCAATTGGGCACCCTCAGCCTGGAGTCTAAAGGAAACCTCTAGCCAGGGAGAGTGATCACTTGTCAAGCCGTGTCCCATGATGGGCAAGAAGGTTCCATGGTGGACAGGGGAAAGCCAATTGAGTGGTTTTAGAACCAGATACAGAAGCCCCTGCCCTCAGTGTGACGTCGGATTAGCTCCTGGGCAAGATTACAGCTCTGATAAAGTCCCTGGGCTTTGCTGTCTGTGTGTTCATATCCTAGCACAAGCAGTTGAATTGAACCTGAGCTGCTTTCTCAGCAAGCTGCCCATGACCATAGAACCCGGATGCTTCCGGTGACCTGCCTCAAGTGAGGACATGGCTACTAAATGACATAATGCACAGAAGTTTTTAGGACACAAGCTTATTGTCCTCCCTGAACTGAACTGTAGCTCCCTGTGGACCACCGAGACATCAGGGTCTAGAAGGGTTTCCGGCATGGCTTGGCAGACACAGTCAAACACCCAGAGCCCTGTGCAGCAAGACAACTTGGCGCATATGGTCATTTGTCTCAGGGTATCTCAGATGTGTCAGACTTTCCTAGAGTTATTGTCTCCATGGTTTGGAGCAGAGGTGGTGGTGTTGGCAATGTTGCTAGGCACTTGTCCCACAGAAGCCAAATAAGTGATTCACTGTGCCCTTCGGAGGGAGTGAAAGGGGAATGGGTTATGGGGACTCTCCTGAGGTGAGAACCCTTAGGAGCATATACACATGGGAGGAGGGGGAGGGAGGAAGGGAGGGAAGGAGGGAGGGAGGGAGAGGTGGGGGGGCAGACAGACAGCAACAGAAGTATCTTGATCCTTTTGCCTATCATGAGATGGGTGTGGAGGAAGCAGGTTCTGACTTCCCTCAGAATGATAATGAAGTGTCAGCAGGCCCTGCCTGGTTGTTACTTTCGGGGGAAACCCCATTACACTAACATTGTGTCACAGTTAGCTTCAGCTATCAACTTGACACAACCCAGAGTCGCCTGGGAAGACTGAATCTCAACTGAGAAATTGCTTCCATCAGATTGGCCTGTAGGCGTATCTTTGGGGGCATTTTCTTATTGATGTTGGAGGCCGCAGAAGCCCACTGTATGCAATACTGTGTAATAAAGGTAGTTGAGCAAGCTAGTAAATAGCTTTCCTCTGTGGTCTCTGCTTCAAACTCCTGCCTTGGCTTTGCTGGATGTAAGTTGCAATCCCAATAAACTCTTCACTCCTCCCCATGTTGTTCTTAGTCGGCATGTTACCTCAATAACACAGAAACCAACTTAGAACTCCCAGAGTCATGCCTCCCAACATCTTGTTGACCAGCTCTGGGAAATACAGCCATAGACAAAGGCTTGGAGCAAAGTTTGCTTTTATTGGGCATGAAAAATACAGCCTTTCTGGGTGTTTCTTCTGATATCTTCACAGGACACAGGGTGTCCTGAGGACCCTGGTCCTCCCCCTACCCAGGCTGTGCTGTCTGCTACAGGACTCACCACAGAGTCACTAAGATCCCGAGAGCCAGCGGACACTCTAGGAACTGAGATCCCCAAGCTCACTAGAAATTAGCATCAGCTTCTGAACGCTTAGCATGTCTGGAAGAGAAAAGGGGAGACAGAAACTGAGGTAGGGGCTGCTCAAACTGGCTAGGTCTGGGATTCAGTGACTCCAAAACAGCCAGCCTAGCCACCAAACAGAAATATCAGTGTCACTTGAATTTATGCACGTAGATTTCACATCCCATCTCCATGGCTTCTGCACATCAGATGCCTTTCATGTGCGTTGCAAGTTCTATGCTGGGCATTGCAGAGCACATCTGTAATCCCAGCATTTGAGAGGCTGAGAGAAGCGAGCTTGGGCTACACAGGGAGACCCTGAGGAGATGGCTCAGTGACTAAGAGTATTTGTGCTGAAAGTGTGGGAACATGGGTTCAAATACCCAAAAGCCCTGTAAAGATGCAGGTCCTTGACCATGTACCTACCTGCAACCCCAGCACTGGAGTGTGGGAAGAGTAGGAGCATGACTGGGGTTTATTCTCTCTCTCTCTTTCTCTCTCTCTCTCTCTCTCTTCTCTCTCTCTCTCTCTCTCTCTCTCTCTCTCTCTCTCTCTCTCTCTCTCTCTCTCTCTCTCCTCCTCCTCCTCCTCCTCCTCATCCTCCTCTCTCTTCTCTTCCCTCTCCCCTCTCTCTCCCAAAACAAAGCTTTATAGCCTCTATATACCAGGAGTGCTATCCTGTTCAATTATAAAATCCACTTTAGAAACTTTAACACAGTGTTTCTTTCACTCTGGAGCAGAGCTCTAGAAGTCATTAAAAGTTCAAGGGTGAATGAATTTGAGTCAGGGTTACTGACTGCTAACTCTGGCCTTGGTGGTAGGCTGTACCAGTGTTTGTAAGCCTGAGTGTGTTAATATTGAGGATAGGGTCTATCTGCATTGATAGATTATTTGGTGGCAGTGTTGTTTGTTTGTGTTTTTTTCTGAGAGTTGTTACTAGCTGCCAACTCAATATCCTCCTGCCTGGGTCCCTCAAGGAACACAGGTTTATACCACTGTACCTAGCTATGTTGTAGGGTGTTTTAGCATCGAAGCCAAGCAGCCTGCAGTGGTAGGCACCATAGCATTGATTGGGACTTGTCTGTGGTGGGTTACATGAAAAGAACTCATGTTGTGGGCGCAATTACGGTTGCAGACAAACTGGCCTTGAACTGGCAGGGAGATCACTCGGCCGGGCTCAGCATCATCACTGGGGTCCTTAGATGTGGAGCAGAGATGACAGTGTGAACAGGGTGTAATCTGCCATGAATGGCTTTGAAAATCGAAGAAAAGCCCTGGCCAAGGAATCAATCCTTCAGAAGAAGAAAAAGACAAGATAGCCCCCAGAGGGAGCACAGTCTATGACCTTGACCTAGGATCCTCACAGTAGTCGGAGGCTAGAAGAATGTTATCCCAGGACTCATGGAGACTGCTGCAGCAGCCATGGGAGCTAACCCAACCAGCACCACTATGACAACTAAAAAATGTCTCCAAGCACCTCAGGGTGGGGGGGGGCAGCACTACCCTGATTCAGAAATGCTAACTACCCAGGTTGCTATATTGTTTCTCCAGAAATTGAAAGGATGATGTGAGGAGATTGGGGGGAAATGGGTGTCCCCACCCAGGTCAGCTATCTCTTCAAGGTGGGAAAAGGAGTGGATACCAAAGTTGACCCCCACTCCCAACCCTGTGCCTCTGGAACTATAACTCTATGTCATCAAGGATGACATTCCTGTCTGGGCTTGTACATCTTTTGATGGAACTAGAAAAGAAGCCAAACTGTCTTTAGCTGTACTATAAAAGAGAATATGTATAAAAACCTCAATAAAACACTAGAATGTCAGTCACAGCAGGATTGGAGTCAAGACCTCAGCTAGGAGAGCCAGAGAACAGGCAGGGTGCCCTTGGGACAGTTTGTGGGAGTCGTGGGTGGGGAGGAGAGTCCTGGGAGCCCAGCCTGCACTGCAGGCCACCAAGCCTGGGCTCTGGGCCAGGAACATAGCCCCTGGTTTCTTGGGCCCAACCCTGTGCTGTAATTCTGTTTATTTCATTGAATATGAAATCCATATGGTTCTGATTTAATCCTTTTGGCCATCATCTTGGTGTGGTTTTGGAGCCAACAACCACTCGAAGTGTCTTTGAATATTTCTTTTTCTGGAGAAGGTGGGAAGCTGTGCTCTTCCAGGATTCAGGGGGTAACCACAAGGCTCACATTTGATTTCAGGGGCCTCTCCAGGAGTCCATAGAGGGAGGTAAATGAATGAAGTTGGTTCTGATTCTGGTCCAGGATCCCAAGCTGGGTCTGACTGGAGGAGATTTTTAGACTTTTAAGTAGATCTGAATACAAAAGGGATCCCTTTGGGTCTCAGCTTAGGCCCCAGGTATGCTTAGTACCAAGCATCCCTGTATCCCTCCCTTCTTCACGTGAGAGCTGTAGGCTTTTCTTTGCTTTGTTGGGTAACAGCTGGCATATCTGAAGCAGATGAAGGTTTGCAGAGTGACCCAAACAATATGCCCCAGACATCATACAAATATGGGCACAACTTGGGAGTTTTCTGCTTTAGGAAATCTGAGTGGCCCCAGAACCTGCATTTTCTAATAGATTCCCACGTGGGGTGATGGTACTGCTGGTGGTATGACAATCACGCTTTAGACTGTTAATTCAGAATCAAAATAGTGTGTGTCAAATGAAAAACAATACAGAAAATATGTGTAAACATGGTTACCTGCTTAAGGGTGAAGACCCCTTCTTAAGTGCTGAGTACTCTAGGTTATCAACTGTGATTTACTTTTTTTTATCCCAAGGTGAAAATAATATTTTCAGTTATCATATAATAAAAGTAAACTTTTTGGCATATATCCTAAAATTTCAACACATATAGATTCATATAGCCACCCCAACAGCCAGGATGCTGAAATTCTATCACTTGTTGTGAGTTCCAGCCTAGCCTGGTCTACATTTCAAATTCAAGGCCAGCCAAGGCTACATAGCGATGGATTCTATCCCAATGTTTTTATTCATACTTCCTCCATCAAAAACCCTGTACCTTCCCCATCCTCATGGCTTTATCTGAGAATGTCACATGAATGGAATAGCACACCGTGTGACCTTTGACACCAGCCTCGTAGAACGTGGTGCCTGTGTTTCCTCCACTTAAGGCCTGTGGTTGAGATGCAAAAAGAGAAAAGGGGCTGGGGTCCCACTGTCTCCTTCAAAGGCGAGACCAAGACAAGTCCCATTAGGTTCATGTCTTAATGGTCTTGTCTCTTCCCGATAGGTAGGAGACCAAGCCCCTACACTGGTGCCTTTGGAGAACATTTAAATTCTAGTCACTGCTCTGAAGATTGTCAAATCAGACTTTGCGCACCCACTTGTTTTTATTTCTCACGGGTGAACAGGCTTGCCAAGTCTGATGGCAACTGTGCGCTTAGCATGATGGGAAACCATCACTCTGTTGGTGAGCGCCCACATCACATTGCATGTCCTGAGCCACACTTGAAGGTTCCCAGTACTCTGTAACCTGCATTGTCACCGCCCTTGGAACCCACAATCTTCTTCATTCAAGCCTTTTCAGATCACACTTGACTTCAGAATGTGTCTCGAAAAGGCTCAGAGACCTGTCAAGGCACCGGCTTCATCTAGGACCCTTCTATCTGGAGTTTGCGTGTGCATTCTCAGTGATTGGGTGGCTTAAATAATGGAAGCTTGTTTCATGATCCACATTTTAAATTTAGGAACCAAGAACTCGTGCTTCTGTGGAACTTCACTTCTGTCCTAGAGGAATATTAAACAAGAGGCCAAGATGCACATCCCAGAATCAGGGGTAGAAGGCTCTAGATTGCTTCCCTCCACTGCACGCACATTTACTATTTTCAACTGGAGGTTCCAGTGGGTGGAGTAACTTGACAAATGTCATGCAGCTGGCAGGTGGCCTCTTGACTCTGCCTAAGACAGACAGTGGCAGAAGGGCACCTTTGTTTCTAGAAGCATCCTTAGTGATGACACACAGGCTTCTTCTCCATGGAGCTTAACGGGTTGAGCATTTGCAGTCCGACATACCTGGGCAAGATACTCACACAGCCTCGCTGCTTGGCCTCAGGCCCACCCCAGGTGGGAGCTGGCTTTAGGAAGAAACCTGTGCAGCCAGCAAGGCCTCAGCTGACACCAGAGAAGGCTGAATTAATGGAGAAGATTCCTAAGAACAGAGTTCTTCTCTGGAGGCTGTCCCGCCCCTCTCGAGGGAAGGAGCCCAGCTGTCCTGGAAGGCTGTGGACATGCTTTTCCCATTGCAGAATACTTCTCTTTCATTTTTGAATATCATTTGTTTGGTTGCCACGGCAACGTCAAGGCTCTATTTTAATGCTAACCTGCGTGGTTGCAACTTTCTATATATAAATGCTGCTTTGCACACTGAATTAGCGGATGCCACGGGGAAACCGTGGATGTGGGGACCGTGGCAGAAAATGACCAGCCTGTCAGATTTGTATGAGGACCGACTGCAGGACTAAGGTGAGTGGGAATCTCAGAGCTTCTTCAGCTGTCTTTCAAGCAGATGCCCCAGGCAAGTAGGAGCAGGTGTGACTGCTGACCAGCCAACTCCTGCAGACAGGGAAGGCTTCCTTGAATAACCTCTTGAGCTAGGAGTGGACTCTGTGGGACTTAGGTGATGCTTTGCTTTCTCTGGTCCTTATGACTTTAGGAAGTCTGGGTTGCACGGTGACGAAGTTTCCAAAAAGCCACTCAGATAGGATAGGTACTTGAGGTGGAGGTGTTCCTGGTTTCTATGGACTTATCTCAATTCTGAGATTTGAATCATTCACATTTGGTTTTGATTTTCTTTTCTTCATTCTATCATGTGGCCAGTCTGGAGAGACTCTAGCTGGTATGACTGAGTTCTCAGGGGGAAGCTTGGAAAGGTCTTTGGGGACCAACTAGGGTTATTCCCCCATTTGGGAGAATAGAGAGGTGACATGTTCTGGCAGAGGTCACACAGCAAGTGGGACAGGAAAATCGGAGTTCTGTGTGGACTCTCCGACTCTTCAAAGTTACGCTGTACACTTTCTGCTGTGCGGTCAGGGTAGCATACGGAACGCGCACATCAGTCCGGGGAGCTGCAAAAGGGAAATGCAGTGAGGAATATGCCTTCCTGTGTTCGAGTTGGAGAAACATAAGGAACACATGATTATATAATGAGATCCAGAAGACAGCCTTTGAGAAAAGGCGTAAAGTTCGGGCGCCGAAAACTTGTAGTTCTATGGATCCGTGTACTTTTTACATGGGACAGTTTTGCTGTGGACAATTTTCCTGAGGCTTCATTTCTCTGGGGATGCATAGACGATGTTGAACATCTTCCCATGGCTCTGCGGTGAGCTGGGTCACAGTAGGGGCGATCCCGTGGAGGACAGGATTGGGATATAATAGGGATATATGATGTGTCTGAGGGCAGCACGCTTTGCAAACCTCAAGCATGCACACTGTCAGGCTTCAGTCCTGTTCTCCAGGAGCAGACATGGGAAGACATGTGAAGCCAGAGTTCTCCTTAGTATGGTGCAACACACAGGACGGTTACATTGCTAGAGTGTCACCTTTGGGTGCCCTCTTCCATATCAGACATAAGCAAATATCTCAAAGGTCAAAAGACATGGACGCCATTTTCCCCATCACTTGGTATGAAATTCGGTCTCCATGTTTTGCCCAGGATGCTCTTGAACTCTAGGACTTAAGTGATCTTTCTGCCTTGGCCTATTAAATATGTGGAAGATCTACAGGTTTACACTACTACACTGTGCAATCACACTCCCATTTCTCCCTCCTTCTCTCTCTCTCTCCCTCCCCCTCATGTCTCTCTCCTCTCTCTACCTCCCCTTTCCTCTCTCCTTCCCCCTTTCTTTCTTACAGTGTTTCAAAATATAAGTCAGAGTGGAATCTACAATTCTCCGGTCTTTGTCTCCCAAGTGCTGGTCACAGGCCTGATGAGGTCACTACCCCACCTAGCTCTAAAGAAAAGTGATTCGGTGAAGTGAGATTGTATCTGGGGATCAGTGCATCTTGAACCTTTAGTCTCAAACCACACAGTGCACATTAGTCAGTGCTTAGCATGAAAAACAAAACGTCTCTGTGCTGGTGTGTAGCAAGAATCAGTGTCTATTATAGTTCATGGAGGAAAATAATGATTTTTTTCTTTTGTCACTTAGCAGTTTTGAAAGAAACAAAAGTTTGGAAGCTGCTGGCCTCCAGTGAACTAGCAAGCCAATGAGCCCAGCCTCCCTCCAAAATGGCTGTGGATTCCCTTTCCAATGGAACTCTGGCTCCTCAGGAGGGAGAAGGGCAGGCTTGCGTGGGTTCAGTGTGTAACACATTTGGGGAAGCCCGTTAGAAGCATGGACAAGGCCAAGCTGCTCAGTTGTGAGGTGATGGATCTGGAGTGTAGCTGTCTGTCCTCTCGGACCTGAAAGCAAGAATAACAACACCTGCAGTGCCCGGGCTCACAGGACGGGTCCAGACAACATCCTCAGGCAAGACGTCTTGTGATGCAAGCCGGTGAAGATTTCTGCCACTGTCACTTTAGACCCTGGGACATTCATTCCTGTGCCCCCGAGGCCTGCAGGAGAGAATCCCTCATTCCTCCTGGGAGAGTCCAATCCACCCTCCCTCCCACTAGACTGTGTCCCCCAGGTGCTGGCCTTTTCTTTCCCCTCGTGTGACTCTCTGGTCTTATGGTGACTGTCATCTCTCTATGTGTCTGCACTCCCCAGGCTCATATACTTACTTTATTTTGACATCTTCACACACCTACCTCACTGAACATTGTCTTCATGGGTAAGAAGCCAAGTAGAACAGATCTTCCAGGGTCTCTTCTGCCCAAGAAAATGTGTCTGTGCTTCCCACAGAGGAAAGGTTAGACCAGGCTGGAGAGCTAGGTTCAGGGGTGAGCAGCAAGCTAGCCACATATGGGTAGATCTTGGAAAGTACCCCGACTGATAGCCCAGGAGCCAGCATTCAGCTGCACCCGCTATGATCAGCAATAAGAGGTCCTGGCTAGAAAAATGGAAGGCATGGTCATATCTGCTGTCAACAGCCTAGGGAAGTGGTAACTCGGCTCTTTAAAACCAAAAGCATCTCTTCAGAGGACAGCGTGTGCAGATGGCCAACAGATAAAAGCATCAGGCACAGCTGGTGGCCAGTGGGCAAAATCAAGGGCAGAAAAGTGAGATTTGTGACTTCATTGTACTTTTGTTTTTGTTTTGTTTTGTTTCCCATGACACACACACACAGTTTCATTTAAAGACTTTTGAACTGGTTACCAACAGTTTAAAATCAGCCCTTTTCACACATGAAAAGTCAGAGTTCCAGCTTCTCCCACAAAAATGGGGCACTGTGCTTACACCCAGCCTGCTGTCCAGTGGGGTTCTGACATGCAGCTGACTCTCCAGTGTGCTTTCCAGTTTGCCTCAAGGTCCCACCACCTCTGTCCATCACCATTCTTGAGGCCAGTATGTGGCCATTATATTTCCTGTGTGTTTGTGTGTGTGTGTGTGTGTGTGTGTGTGTGTGTGTGTGTGTGTGTGTACCCACCGTAAATATTTATGGTGCCTATCCATAATGGGATTATGCACTTAACTGCAGTTCCCCTTGGAGGCCAGAAGAGGGTGTGAGATCCCAAGGAACGTGAGTTACAAGGATAAGTGAGCTGCCTAATATGGTGCTAGGAATGGAATTCAAATCCACTGCAGGAGGCAATATGTGCTTCTAACCACTGAGCCACCCACACAGCCCCTTAATCCCCTTTTGGATGACAACAGAGTATTCCACACCTCTACCTAGGTTCACTGATGTAATGCTGACAGATGTCATAGTCTGTTTTGTGTCTCTCTAATACAATACAGGAGAGTAAGGAAGTTACAAAGACTAGAAATGTACTTGTTCCATAGTTGTAGGGTTAGGGAAATCCAAAACCATGACAGCAGCTTCTGGTTTGGGGACTTCTTAGGATGTCCTCCCATAATAGAAGGCAGAAAGACAATATAGTCTTATAGTGACCAGAAAGAAGACACCAGCCCAGTTTTGTTAACAACCCCAACCTTGTAGTAACAAACCCATTCACGATACCAACATTAATCTATCCAGGAAGACTGGGCCCTCATGGCCTAATTAGCACTTAAACTCTGAGCATTGTTGTGTTGGGTATCAAGTCTCTAATGTGAAAACTCTTAGGGGTGTATTTCAACTTAAAAAACAAAAACAAAAAACAAAATTGGCATCTCCAGCTTACCCTTAAAGACAGCTACTTGGCTGCCTTCCCACAGGACCAGCAGTGTGTAGCCCTAGTAACACAGTGGTAGAACCATGTCTCATTCTGAAGGACCAGGTGGGTTGCTCAAGGGTAACCGAGCATTCAGAGAAGCTGGAAGGTCTTTAGATGAATCCGATGCCAATCCTTTCCTTTTTTTTTTTTTTTTTTTTTTTGTAGAGCTGGGAGGTTTTAAGACAGGATTTCTTTGAGGCTGGCCTCAAACTCACAGAGATCCACATGTCTCTTTCTTCCCAAGTGCTAAAAGTAAAGGTGTTTGTCACCTCTGCCCCACATGCTATCAGCTCTTTATAACACCTAGGCAATGGTCAACCACAGGTTGATTTCAAATCTGTAAAGACAAATAACAGGTCCCAATCACTGGGTCACCTCCAGCCACCTCTCTGGCTAAGGACTCTGATCCGTCTGCCTCTACCTGCTGGAACTTGTGTGTATATCACTATGTATCCCCATGCCCAGTTTATCAGTTCTGAGAGTTAATGTCAATCTTCATGCATGCTACCTACGCAGGCATTTCCATCAACATCTCAGACTCATGCATTTCTTATGCACATCTGTGTCTGGAGACAAGTTTGAATAGAAATCTCTTTGTGCCGGGAGGTATCGAACAAGTGTTCAACCCAGGTCCCCTGAGCCAGAGGAACAATGGCTGAAGAAGTCAAGCAAGGTGGAGCGCACCTCCCAGGAGACAGTCCCCTTCTAGGCTTCCAGAATTCAGCCCAGAGGGGAGGAGGCTCCCATGATTAAAGAGTAAGTGTGGGAGCCTAGTCTCTAGCTGCCTCTGCCTCTTGCTTTGGTGAATGAGTAGAGGCTGCCTACTAGCACTCCTTCTACTTGTCAGGGTCCCAAACAAAGCTGTTGGCACTCAGCGGGTTCAACCCCGGATGCTGGTCGGAGTTCTTAGTTGTGGGAATGTATACACTGTGATTCTGTTACTTAGCCACTTAACAATCCACTTTCCCCTGCTGGTTCCTCTCCGCAGTTAACAAGAGTCCTACTAACAACCACCATTGCCTTCCCTGGGTCAAACGGATAATGAAGGAGCTGGCTACCCGGCTTCCTCTACAAACTGGGGTGTTTACCTTGGGAGGTAGCAGAGGTTTAGTTCCTGGACTCAGAGGCAGCCTGGGGTGAGGAGGAGACAGAACTGCAGGTTTAAAGCACAGTGTGAGATGTAAATAAGAAGCAATTCCCCTAAGGTTTCTGTAGGAATCAAATAAGCTAGTGTGTGTCAAGCTTCCTGGCCTCTGACAGTGCAGCACCTACGGGCAACAAACATCAGGTCTCATGGCAAAGTGCAGGCGGTAGAACTGATTGAAGATATTCAAGGGTGGGAAATGGGAGATGGAAAACTTCAGTCCCTGTGTCTTCTGTATGGGTCATTTCAGAAAGGGTGGCAGGACCTTCCATAAGTCTATAGCTCTTATTTGAGGTCCTGGAACAGTCTGTGCATACCTTGTGCAGGAAATCTCTATGTCTTCCAGGCTGTCTTTTCTGGCTAGAACTTGGAGTCTTGGTGCTAGAGAAATAGTCAGATGAGGATTTGCAAAAGGAAAAATCAAGTGGGGCTCAGCCAGCAGCTGTCTGGGATGCCCGTGTACCCATGACAGTCATATGCAATGGGCCTCTGAATTCCAATCTTGTCACTTCTGTGTCCTTTCTCCTGCTCCTCTTTCCAACTTATTCAGTGTTGGGAAGGTTAGTCAGTGTTGCTCTGGGGAGCATAGCCTGTTGGGGTGGCCTGGCTAGCACCATCAAGTGAGCCTCAGCTCCCTCAGCTGACGGCAGCTCACAAAGGTTATCCAGAGACCTAACAGGTGGTAGAAAGTATTGCAGAGCAGATTTGTTTCTGTCAGAGTTTCTGCCCTCTGAATCTGAAACTTCTCGAGGAGAGAGAGAGAGAAAGACCTACAATACATAGTCCAGGATGGCCTCAGACTCATGATCACAGGGTCTCGGCTTTCTGAGTACTGGGTCTACCATGTTCCACCATGCTGGCTTGTTTTCTCATTATTACATTTTGGGGAATTAAAAAAAAAAGACAGTTCACATGGGGTTTTCTAAGCTTATGCAACTTGTAGGATGTGAATGGAACTTGAGTGTGTGCCTTTTCTGTGACTTGCTAGAGACCAGGATCTGGGTGTGGGGCAGGAAGATATCTGAGGGCTGGCGAGTGTTCTGTGGGACTTGTACTTGGTTTGTAATTCTGCCCCAAGCCCAGTGCAGTTCATGAAGATCTTGTGCTGGAATTCTCTGTAGGTTCTTTCCAGAAGCCCTTGGAATCTTCCAGTCCTTCTTGTTTGGCTAGAGTTTTGTATTTTAGGGGTAGGGGAAATAGACTGAAGAGGATTCACAAAAGGGAAAATCAAGTGGGCTCATGACTTCACTCTTTGCTCACAGATGTTTCCTCCCTGGGCCTCTTCCTCTACTGGGCTCTCTGACCACAAACAAATGGGAAGTGGCCGTCAGTGTCACCTTTCCCTGAGGAATGCTAAGGTCCTAGTGGGGTCTTGGCTGCCGCTGCCAACAACAAGCTCATTTTTGTAGCCTCATTGGGTTGGTACGTTTACATCAAAGTTCAGGACAGTCAGAGGAAGCTCTGTCCTGAGATTGGGGAGGCTTGGGGTTCATTCCTAGTCTCTGGCCCTCAATTTCCTCATCTGCAAAATGGCAAGATGGAATCAGGTGATCATTAATGTCTGGCCTCCCACTACTGTGATCTGGTTGTGAGACAGATCAGTTAAGAGAGGATGTAGAGAGTCAAGGCATGGGAGTTATCCCTGAGGTGGAAAATCTGCCACACAGCACAGCTCACTATACCCAGAACAAGAAATGACTCACTCCTGAGTTGAGACGTCACCATTATCACCGTCCTGAGGTAGATTTATCTCTCATTGCCTGGAGGTTAAGTGGGTGGTGTTTTCCCTTGCATGCCTAAGACAAGCCTTCCTGTTTCTGTCATGCATGAGGTGTTAGCGCAGCATGCTGGGTTATGTCTATGATTGCAAAGTTTTGGGAAAGTAGCTCCCATTTGCAGATTGATAAAAGCATAAGGTAACTTTTAATATATTTAAGGATGACCTTGAATTTTTGGTTCTTATTTATCTGCCTCCTGAGTGCTGGGATGATAGGTGTGTACCACCATACACAGCTCAAGTGTGCAGGAATACGAACTCAGGACAGCACCTGCTAGGCAGGTGCTCTAGCAACCGAGCCACAGTCCCCGTCCCATTAACTCTTGTGTTTGTTCCTTGTCTTATTTTGGAGACAACAGGGCTTCTGAACTCATGGTGTAGCTGAAGATGACTCTGGATTTCTAATCCTCCTGCCTCCACCTCCCGAGATCCCAAGCATAGGCCTAGTTCATAGTTTAATATTGGTACTTCAGTGTTCCACGGATGTGGGCTTGAGTGAGCAGATTCCGGTTGTGGGGCCCAACACACCCGTTCCATCTTCAGGCCACCCCTTTGATCTCAGCTGTGTTTTTCCACACTTTCTGTTCCCCTTTCAGAGGTCGTGACTTCTGAATTATTTTCTGAGATGTGCTCTTCCGTTAAGCTTTCAGCTTGGCATTTCCTCATTTGGAGTTGCCTCTCCCGCCATCCCAGCCTCCTTTCTTCTCATTCTTGGACAAGACAGGTGGCATGCACCTCCGCACAGAACACGTGGACTCCTAGTGACCTCTGCACCGTTTGTCCCATTGCTGAAAGGTCCCTCTCTCGTGGCTGACCCATGGTTTCTATAACACGCACTCCCCTCTGTCCACTTCTCAGTTCCACGTTGGCTTTCAGAACAGGTGAGCAACCTGCTCAAGCACCTTGAATCTCACTGTGCACGCTGCTCCTGCTGGGAGCTTCTAGGCTTCAGTGGTTGTTATGGAGGGAAGGGCAGGTCGAAGCTACTACCTGTGTGCCCAGGGGGCTGACAACTCAGGGATCAAATCACTGCAAACCATGTCCCTTTCGTTAGAAACTGGGACTGGTAAGGGCCTAACACCCACTGGCACTGAGGGGATGGGGGTGAAATTGTAGAAGCTGTTCCCTTCCACAGCCTTGTTCTGGAAGACATCTTTCTCTACGCCTATGCTGACCCAGTGGTTATTGAATGGTTTCTCTTACTGTCTTTGCTTCTTCCGAGACCGAGTACGTGTTTCCTTATTTCTTCTAGTTGCTAACTTAGGGAATTCAGGCTTGGCTTTCCGGGATTACAAAAAAACAACCCAAGATGCTGCTTTCTGTGCAACCCGGGTGTTTCCTAACACATACTGAGTTTACAGCAAAGGATCCTCGGGGGGTAATTTTAGATCACATAGCCATGACAGCTTTTAAGTTGTAGTTATTTTTATGTATAATTGGAAAATATAAAACCACAAGTCGTATGCACGATTTCTTAGATGTTATTACTTGGACCTAGGCTAAATTTAAATTGGCTATAAATTTTTAAATGTTAAGTAGGCTGATAGTGTGGCTCAATGGTAGAGGACTTGCTTAATGAGTACATGACCTAAGATTCCATGCCCAACACTGCTGTTGTTGCTGCTGCTGTTGCTGCTGCTGTTTTAATAAATCAGTGTTGCTTCCGCACAGTGATATGACAAGATACAGCAGCAAGCTAAGCATGAATGAAGCTGTGAGCCACTGAGCAGGGAAACCTTTGAGAATATGACTGTCAGGAGGTGAGATCTAATTCAGGTAGTTGGGTTTGGTAGTAATCTCCTTTATCCACTGACCCATCTCTTACCAGGGCTTTTAAAACTAAACACCACTTCTGATACATTCACTCAGTACTGGAAATCTTTTGGGATGTGGATGCCTAGACACTTTTACATATTGCATACAGGAACTTGGTTCCTTGTCCCTTAATCTCTGTCCTGCACTTATACCCATAGGCCTGGAGCCTGCTACTTCTGTGGTGGCCATTTTTTGTTTTGTTTTGTTTTGTTTTCTGTTTAATGGCAGCTCATCTTGGTATCTCCTCTTTGAGCTCAGGACTTACCAGACCCTCCTGGATCTCGAATCAGTTTTTCATCCATCCTCCCCTTTCCAAGATAAGCAGGGACCACGCCCTCTGAGTATCAGGGAGTGTTTTCCTAGACAAAAAGGATAAATTATGACTTGCTGGAATCTCTGCCTTGTTGATTTCTGAGATACTCTCAGGACTGGAATGCAGTAAGTCCCGATGGAGCCCCTGAATGTTTGGCCTGCATGAGGAGGGAGGAAGATGGGATAGAGACCTGGTTTTTGTCTCTTGGAGAAGGGCTAGGGGACAGTAATCACCAATAGAAGGGGCAGGAAGGAAGATTCAAAGAGCATGTGTCTAAAACAGATTTATTCTCCCATGTCTCAAGTTCAGCTCCCACATTCTTACCTTATGAATCCCAAATCCACCTATAGGATTTGGCCACTCTTTCCACATGCCACCAGCTGTGCTTGTCAAGGGCCAGACTGGCCTCCACCATCCACATGGAACACTATGGGTGGACTGCATTTACTTTATGATGACACGCTTTCAACTTGGATCTAGAGCCAACAAACCCCGTGCCTCAACCTTTAATTGGTTCCCACCATTGCTTGGATCCTTAAGTTTATGGTGTTGACTTT
Organism: Micromys minutus; assembly: GCF_963924665.1. Classification (NCBI taxonomy): domain Eukaryota; kingdom Metazoa; phylum Chordata; class Mammalia; order Rodentia; family Muridae; genus Micromys; species Micromys minutus. Next base: position 19,423,726 of record NC_137979.1, read on the forward strand.
TTTTCTGTACTCTTTGGAATCAACTTTGCTTTCTCCCACTGCCCTCATCTCATTGGCTGCCCTGCTGCTTCCTGCTTCTTACATCATGTCCCTGGCACTTGGGTTAAGCTCTTCCTTTTCATCCCTGCTGTGAGGCAAATTCTTTATCTTCTCAGAAGCCTCCCTTTATTCTCCCAGCCCACAGTGATCCCGCCCTCCCTGGATTCTGAAAGCACTTATTGTCTCCGGACTTAGCCTTTTGGCATGGCTACAGTCTGTCCTAAAAGCTGTTTCTCTCCCCTGCTCCCCACCCCAATTTGTGACTTCTCTTTATTTTCCAAATTTTAAATATCAGGTACCACTCTAATAGTGCCTGCATCTTTTGTAGCAGCAAGAAAGGATAACCAGTCACTATTATATGTGATTGAATGTGTAATCCAGGGGCCATATGTGAAGGAAGGGGTGCCTATGACCCTATACCCTGGAGCAACTGTACAGGGGTGAATAATTTCTCCCCTCATGAAGCATTCATGAAAAGTGAGTCATCCATGGCCAGATGTTCCTTCTGATTAATTATCATTGTAACACAACACGATTCATCCTGCAGAGGACGGGAGCTAAGTAGCCTACTTCAATTGATAATTTTCAACTATCAGCCTCTATGGAAATGATTAACAGTCTTTGGAATCATGAGTTTCCTGCTGTCTCTCCTCTATACCTGTGGCCCTGAATGGAGACCTCTCCATGATTACAGATGCCAAATGGAGAGAGTTTGTTTCTTACCATCAACCTTTAAAAGAAGAGGACCATTAATAAAATTTGAGTGACTTCCCAGATGAAACTCAGAATCCATTACCTTGTTATGGATAACCATGTTACACCAGTCTTTCAGATTCTGAAAGATTAGCTGAGGAGAATCCTGAAGGATAAAGTCTTCTGGACTAACGTGTCCAGGTCAGATCATGTGTCCTGTTTTACAGAGGACCAGAGAGATATCTGTCCATGAGCTGGTGGCCATATTGGATTTGCAGTGTCAGCCATTACTCTGTATGGCCACTGATGTACTGTTGCTGGAGAATGTATCTGCTTCTCTGTGTGACACAGGGCCAAGAAGGTACTTAAGAAGCTTCCAGGGTCATTGTGATTCCACAATACTTGAAGAACTAGAAGAGGTGTTTCCACAATGTCCAAATGCAAATTTGCCCAAGAATAGGGAAGCACTGTGATCCACTACATGCATTTGTGTCACAAAGCTAAGGGCTTGAGTTCCCCACCAACCCTCTCTCCTATAGTTCCCAGAGGTGATGGTATGAACTGCCGACAATGGGGTTCTTGCTTCCAGACAAGACTCTCCTCTTAGCGGCCAGTTTCAACCACTTGACAGACACAGGTATTTTTCTTGTTATCACTGAGTTTGTTTAATTTCTAAAGTTATATCTATTAGGTGTTTTCTTTTATTTTATAAAGGCATGAGTACATGCTTTGACACTTGTGGAAGTCAAATGATAACCCATGGACTCTGTTGTCTCTTTCTGCTTGAGATTCTACCTCAGTCATTGAACTCATGTCTTCAGGGTGGCACTATTACCACCACCAGCACCACCACCAGCGCCACCACCACCAGCACCACATCATCATTAGGACAATGTTTGTTATTTATCTCAGGCTGGCCTGAAAACAATCCTCCTGCCTTAGCCTCCAAGTGTTGGGATTATAGGCACGTACATTGTGCTCAGGTCTGTGTTACCTAGCTCTGTTGATCTTCTGTCTCCAATGGCCTCACTGCATCCTCATCTCTGTTTTTCACTCCTTCCTTTATTAGGAACTGAACCACTGCTCTCAGCCCCTCCTCACACGCCCCCCCCCCCCCACACGTAGGCCAGAGGCCAGTGTTAAGTGTCTACTTCAATTTCAATTATTCTCTACCTTATTTTTTGAGATATGGTCTCTTACACCTAGAGGTCTCTGATTAGCTAGACTGGTTAACCAGCAACCTTTGGGGTTCTGCCGGCCTCTGCCTCATGCCCCCATTCTCTTAGTACTAAGGTTACAGACATATGTGTCCATGCCTGGCTTTTCACGTGAGTGCTAGGGATGCAAACTCAGGTCCTCGTGATTGGACAACAGGTACGTTGACCACTAAACTATATCCCCAGACCCTAAACAATGTGTGTGTGTGTGTGTGTGTGTGTGTGTGTGTGTGTGTGTGTGTGTAAATATCTCTTCAAAACCTTGCTTTCAGCCCTTTGTGGTATGTACCCAGAAGCAGGGTGACTGGATCTTATGATGACTCTTAAAGGAAATAGCTGTGCTGTTTTTCATAAGAACACTACAATTTTACATCAGAAATACTCAAGGGTTTTCATTTTTTTCTACATCTTCACCAACACTTGTTCTTTAAAAAAAAAAAAAAAAAAGGCAGCCAATCCCAAGGAATGCTGGTGATAACTCCCCAAGGTTGTGATTTGCATTTTCCTGATATTTTCATGATGTTAAGCATCTTTCTGTCTCCTTACAGGCCATGTTTACAGCTTTGGGAGAATGACCCGGGCTGATTTTTCACTCAGCTTATTTGCTTTTCATTACCAGATATAGACATTGTCTTGTGTTGAGGGGCAGCTGCCTCTGTCTCTTTTGCTTTCAGCCACTGTGAGCGTAACAGTGTGGCTGCAGCTCTTACTGAGTACATGCAGCATCCTCACTGCGTCAAGTGCTGTCTTATTTCCACTTGCCATCCCCAAAACCATTTAGAAAGATACTCAAGTGTCTCTACTTAACATCTGGAAAAAAAAAAAAAACCCATTGATGCCTACCTGCCATGTCTGAGTTCTTAGAGTAGTGTAGCACCACCACTGAGACCCTGGTCTAACTCCATCTCTGGGTGGTAACTTGATTTGTATAATCCTACATAAAGAACGAGTCAGGGGCTTCAGCTTCTTGGTAGAATACTCGTCTAGCATACAGAAGGCCCTGAGTTCGAGTCCCAGCACACAGAAACAACCCGCTGCTAAAATCCCAGAGCGTGAAACAGAAAGTAAACACAGAAATATACAATTTAAGTGGTAAATGCTCCAGAAGGCTTCTGTTTATATGTCTGTGTGTCTATGTGTGCATTTGTATGTGTGTATGTGTGTATGTATACATATGTGTGTCATGACATGCCTGTAGAAGTTAGAGGACGAAGTCAGCCATGAGCCTTTGCCTTTGACCTTTGAGATGATATCTCTTGATTGTCCTTTTGTACCTCAGGCTACCTGGCCCACGAGCTTCCAGGCGCTTTCGTCTTTCCTTTCTGGTTTCTGTCTAACCTAGAATCTCTGTGGTTATAGATATCTGTTCTATTGTGGGGACTTGGCTTGCTTGAGCTCTGGGGATCCAAATTTAGGTTCTCATACCAGCTCACCAAGCATTCTCCCCACAGAGCTGACTCCCCTGCTTCCAGAAAGCTCTTAAAATAATTTCAGATTCACTGGGGATCCCAGGCCCCTATGTAACCTATATAGCCGGTGAACACAGTATTGTTCTTGGGCCCAACCCTGTCCTCACTTGCTGCCTTTCGTGATAGATAGTGAACATATATTGAAGGCCAAGGCCAGAGATTACTTCCACACAATTGTTCTTTCTGAAAATTCTCCATTCTTTGAATACTGACTTTTATCAGGCCTTGCGTTCACACAGCTGGAGCCAGGCCCAAGCCAGAGTCCTGACTTAGGTTTGGGAAGAAGTTGGCTGAAACTTCTCCCAACAGGGATAAGGCAGGCCCAGGGAGTCCTGCCTAAAATGCAGTGTACAAAGATGCCCTTGTTCGTAGGCCTCAGGGTGGGAGTCATCTGGTCAGTGACACAGGCTTGGCCATTGTACGCTGTGACCTTAGCCAACTTTTTTTTTTTTTCAAGCTGAGAAAAGGGGTGGGAGGGGAAGTCTTCTAGAAATTGTATCTGGAAAGGCCTGCATGGGCTGTTGATTTCCCAACAGGCACGGGAGCAGATTTGGGAGGAACTGTGTAATGTAGTGGGTTCTTTGTGAAAGAACAGAGATGTCAGCGATGAGAAAAACCACAGGAACATCCCCCAGGGTGCTCAGTGCACTGGCCCTGGAGCAGCTGCTTGCTTCAGCCACACTTTCCCCAGAGGGTGCCATGCAGAACGAGTTGCCCGGAGCCCAGTCCTGAGCCTAGGGCTTCAGATCAGCTCTAGCATCTCTTCCATAGCAACTCCCCCTAAGGACCAGCTGCCCACTCATGGTAAGAACCACTCCTGCGGAAGTATGCTTGACCTATCCTTTCTGTCTGTTGTGAAAATGCCTTTACTAGTGCAGAGAGGATATTCTGCGAACCCTGTGAGATTAGATAGTACCTGGTGAGTCTGAAAGGTCTGTGGACCCTGTACCGGGAGGGCACATGTGCCCAAGACAAGAGCAGAAAGAGGAGGCATGGGCCAGGTGTAAATAGTAGGGGTGGGGGTGGGGTGAATAGTTGTGTGGATAGATGGGAGGAGTATTTGGAGAGGGAAAGCTCACCTGAGATAGGTCGTTAAAGGCATGTGATGGAGAAGAGAGGTGATGTGGATTTATTTATTTATACTTTTTTACCATTCTTCTCTTTCTATTTATATTGTACATTATTTTTTCTTCCTAAATATAAAGCATGGTTTCTTCCTGCCCATCTGGCATCTCCCCCATGCCCCAGATTTACTGGTAAAGTTTTGAGACACAAGATCTAGGGAAGTACCATAAACCTCTGCATCATGGGAAGGTAAGGGGAGCCTTTGGGTGTCTCAGCTTGCGGAACGGTAGTTGGGCACCAGTGGCATCTAACTTGGTTTCCAGATGGCCATATGCCTCCTTTCAGTTTGGCAGTGGAAGGTTTTCCTGAGATACGAGGATAGAAAACCTTCTTCTGCTGACTTCTGAGCCTGGATGGTTGCCTTTCCTATGCTCTGTCCCTTAGCCTAGACTTTGTATGAGCCCTTCTCCACTGCTGAGGATCTCTGTGGCTGTGAGGTCCAGTTCATATGACAAGCCTAGTCATTCCCTGCATGGAGTCTTCCTCCACCTTGCTGGGCCACTAAGTGATGATTTAAACATTCTTTTCTAGAAGTTCGAGCTGGGACCAGGAGAAGATCATAGTACTTGCTACCCAAGAGCGCCCTCTAACTGGGATCCTTGACCCCCCAAGAATATGTATAAGGGGGCTTTGTAATAATAAACAGATGTCTGAATAGTACGGGGGCAGGGGGCTTTGACCCACAGATCCAGTGCTGGGGCCCGACTGGATCTGTCTCCCAAAGGACACATGTGATGCTAGTTCAGAGGGAAACCCTTGGAGAGTTACTGTGGGTAGAACCACAGGCTAGACCACCATGTTATAACCAAGCAAAGAAGAACACACACTAGTATGCTGAGAGCTAGGTAGGGTTCAAGGCCAGCATGTAGCAACATGAGACATGTGGGGTGCAGGACCACTGTTGGGGTGTGCCTACGTTGTATGTACAATGTGTCTGGGGTGTAATGTAAAGGATGACAGGCTCTACTGGAACCTGCCTAGTGTGTGTACAGGTGACTCTGTCTTCTTGTGGCACATGGATAGGAACAGAGGCAGAAGCCCAGGGTGCCAGGAGAGAAAACAGTTTGCAGGGCAGACCGATCTGGGTCCTTGAGGGTGGCTTTCACAGGGAAGGGGTAGACCCAGGCCTATTAGGACAGAACTCAGAATAGTGACAGATGCAATCCTAAGAGGCTGGGCACAGGCAGTATTTAAGAAGAGGAAGATGCTTCTGAGTCACATGCCTATACATGACTATGCCTCCTTTTCCCCCTTCTATACAAATGGCACATCCTCAAAACAGATACACTAGCATTTAGAATCATTGAGCATTAGATGATATCTGTTCAAAATCAGCCCTCGCAGACCATCTGGTCCAACTTCCACATTTGAGTGATGAAGAAATCAAGGTCCTCCCAATAGAGATGAGGCGGGTTGCTTAAGATCTCAAAACAAGGTTGTTACAGCTTCATACACGGCTCCTGGGAGCACAGCTTGCATTCTGGGTGCCTCTTGCATGTTGCTATGGTGTGATGGTGTGCCTTCTGTGGCCAGCTCTTGGCAGTTATCCTCTGTCTGGTTCTTATGTCTCTCTATCAGTGACCCCCAAAGCTTTGCCAAGTGGGGTTGGAAGGATCGCACCTTTACTGACTCTGGAAACTGCCTGTCAGCTAGTGTTTCAATACCAATTAGGGGAGCCTGGCATCTTTGAACAAAACGGCTGTGAGCACGAGCGGTTGGCACTGCAGAGCAGCTAGAACGCGTCTCCATGGTGAGACTGGCTACTTCCGCTTTCTTTCGGTGCCTGTGGGCTGCTGCAGCCCACAAGAAGTGACCGCAAAGTCAGGCCAGCTGGACGGCAGCCACAGCTGGCAGGCAGCGACACCCATCCCTATGCCCTAATGAGGCACAGTTGGCCTGTCGCTAAAACGGCACTGGCTCCCTGAAGAAGCCCCTGTTTTGTCCCCAGAGCATCTGCAGGGACAGTGCAGTCCCTTGCCCTTGAAGTTCCTTTCCAGTGGGCAGCTGTTTTGCATGTGATGTTGAACTTGTGGCCAGTAGAGAGAGCAGCCTTCAACTGTTTGTCTTAACTCTGAACACCATGGATTATGGTTATTGTTAATGCTTTCATAAAGGATTGTTATTATTATTATTATTATTATTATTATTATTATTATTATTATTATTATTATTACTTATGTGTCTACGTGAAGGGGTTGGTTACTTACATAAGAGTATAAATGCCTTCAAAGGTCAGAGACGGATGTTGGATCTCCAAGAGCGAGAGTTTGTGAGCTGCCCAAAGTGAGTCTTGGGAACTGAATATAGGTACTCTGCAGAACTGAATATGGTACTCTGCAGAACTGAATACGGGTACTCTGCAGAACTGAATACGGGTACTCTGCAGAACTGAATATGGTACTCTGCAGAACTGAATACGGGTACTCTGCAGAACTGAATATAGGTACTCTGCAGAACTGAATATAGGTACTCTGCAGAACTGAATATGGTACTCTGCAGAACTGAATACGGGTACTCTGCAGAACTGAATACGGGTACTCTGCAGAACTGAATACGGGTACTCTGCAGGAGCAGTATGTGCCATTCACCATGGAGACATCTCTCTAGCCTCCTATTTAGCGAGTTCACTGTTTTGAAAAAGTTACATTTATTTTATGTGCAGCTTGTGTGTGTGTGTGTGTGTGTGTGTGTGTGTGTGTGTGTGTGCACGTGCGTGTGTGTGTTGCACACACATGCACTTGCATGCATACACATCATGGCATGGGTGGAAGACCTGCAAGAATCTCTTCTGATTTTTCACTATGAGAATGCCAGGGATGGAACCCAACTTGTCAGGCTTGATCGGTGTCCTCCTCTGCCTGCTGAGCCATTTCTATAATTGACACATAATTGTCCATATTTATGAGGCATAATGTTAATGATCATATCAGAGTGATTGGCCTATCCATCAACTCAGCCGCATATCACTTCTTTGTGTGGGCAATGTTAAAAAGCCTCTCTGTCAGCTGTTTTGAAATATTCAATTAATTGCTGTCAACCATGGCTGTTATACTGTGCTCTGGTCCACTAAAAGGCATATTTCTTCCCAGTTGCACCCTAAAATTTTCTTAACATTGCTTGCTACCCCTCTCCTCCCTAGACTTTTCACAGGCTCTAGAATCTCCTTATTTTCTACTTTTAAATTCAATTTTTAGCTTTTGCAATACTTCTGACCATCTTGCATCTGTTTTGTAATGGGAGGCAGTGCTTACTAAATTGAATTATGGGATTTTCTTAAGAGGCGTAACAACTTGAGGAAAGTCCAGGAGTAACAAAATGTCTGTTTTGGAGCATTGTAAATTCAGCGATAAAGAAGGGCTGGCAGGGCAGGGTCGTCCTGTAGTCCTGTATGTGTCTAACTGTTCCTCCTCTAACACTACCTGTTGGCGAGACTCTCTCTGGCCAGAGATCACAAAGATGGATTTTACCCTTCCAAGCAAACAGTCCCTAAAGTGTTCTTCAAAGTTACCCTATAGGGCTAGAGACAAAAAAAAATCTAGGTTGTGCTTTAAGGCCACTGACCTCAAGAAGAAAAGCACTAAACGCTAGCCCAACTCTTTGTTCAACAAAACGGGACAATTTTTTTTTTAAACCACTGATTGGCCATTAATATTAACAGAGCAGATAATAAGCCCAAAGCACGGAGTCTCTGTGTGCAGACCCAGGGCAGTGGATGCAGTCTCCTGTGCCTGGTGTGTTGGTCTGGTGTTTAGGTGGGACTTATGACATCACTTCACTGTATTGGTATCTTGAGTATAGTTTCTTAATTTGTTTTGGGCAGCAAGGGAACTTGAACCCAGGGCCTTTGAAGGTACTTGGCAGGGGCATTGCTGCAGAGCCATACTCTCGTTCTACATAGAGCATTTTTCCCTCCGGCCAATCCCAAGTCAGATTTGGCTGAGGAAGTGGACACAGGTCAGATGCACACACACACACACACACACACACACACACACACACACACACCTCTCATGGAAGACCAAAGTGAATTTAAAGGTAACAATAATTAAAAGTAATGTTGTGTGAACATCCATGTTCCAGGGCAGGAGGTCTCTGCTGCTTTTGTCTATGTGGTTAACTGCTTTTACAAGCTGAACTACAGATTTAAATGCTTTTGAAGGTGTCCAGTGGTGGCTTTGGGCTCTATTATGAAAGATTTCTCCTGGGTCTTAGGGGATTATGACCGTCTCATTTTATAGATAAAGAAACCAAGGCCACAGGAAGCACGTACTTTGAACTCTATGCCTGGGCCACGGTGATTCCTGCTAATCCCTTGGTTACCTGCAGTTGGAGAAAGATGATGAGAATGGTCCAGTCTGTTGATGCTGCTGGATATAAGATAGAAGAGAATGCGCCCATCTGCAGGGGTAGGAACTGGGGAATCTGCCAACTGTTGGCTGAGGTTTAGATGCCATTAGGCTCATCTGATAATGTGTGTGGACATGCTGAGGAAAGAAACCCCTAAGAGGCAGAAGGTTGTTTTGACATGGGGACATGGTCCCAGGAAGGGGTTAATGCTTGTCTCCAGGAGCAGGTTAGGTCTGGCAAGTTAATTCTCACTAAAGACTAATGCTCTGAACCTGAGATGTCCCATAGGTTTAGTCCCTTCTGCATGCCTACCTTTCCCTTTCTGCCTCTCCCCTATGTTGTGACCCCAGTGCTTAGTCCTCTGGCCTCGAAAATTGTGGGACAATTAAACTACCTTTCTTCTTTAAATACCCCCCTCAAGTTATTTTGTTACATAATGGTGCATACAATTACATTCATATAATACAATTACATGCATATAATACAAAATGATGCATATCATCACACAGGCCTCCTCAGCTGAGATGCAGAAGCTGGACCGAGCTTCCAGGAACAGACTGCCTTGCCTGTTTAAATGGGTTTGAAGCACCAGCAGCAGGACCAAGTAGACAAGTTTCCTCTGGGTCCTGCAGCAAAGGCTTCAAGATGGAGAAAGAGTTCTATCCTACTGCTAGAGGAGTTCTGTTTTCAGGAGCATGTGATGAATGTTTTCTCCCTTCAGGTCCTATGCCTTTGGGTATCTGCTCCAACCTCTGGTAGAGGCAGAAGGACTCATTTCAATAGCGAAGTTGTGCTACTTGGTCATTGCTGAGGTTCTTCTAGAAGAAGCAAAGGACATGATATCTGTCATCTGTCGTTGTCCTTGTGGTGGCACTGGGCAAATGCCAGCAGCAGAATGGACTATCCATCTCAGACAAGAGAAGTGGTCTGGCATTCTTGGCTTGTGTTGCCTATTAACTAGCCCAGAGCCCATTTGAACTGGTCCATGTGTGGTGCATCTGCAGGTTTGATGACCTTAATGACTGATAGTCTTTGTGCCTTCTTGGTAAAGAGCTGGAAGTGAACCTTGTGCATGTGGCCTCTTTCCATACAGGGACCAGCTAGAGATTCCCACAAGATGCAGACTCACCCAGTCCCAGTCCAGGAGACAGCCCTTTGAGATTTTGGCTGTGGCAACACAATCAGGAGGCAAATATGACCTGTAACTGAGGTGTTCAGAGAGCCCTGCTTTCCTGTTGGATTTCCCCTTAGCCCCAGCTTGTCCAACTTCGGTGGATTCCTGGGCTGAGAATCCCCTGTAGAAACTGTTCACACTGTAGTCAGAAGGCTTCAGTCTTCAGGGACAAGACAATCAGATATCAAGGGATGAGAGAGGAGTCATCCGTACAGTGTCTGACAGCTTTGTGGGAGGAATCAGGAGAACACAGAGGGTTGTTTGTCTGAGATAGGAGGAGCGAACTAGTAGCTTAGCCATTAGCTTAACTAGCCTTGAATTTGTAATCTCCTGCCTCAGCCACCCAAGTGTTAGGATTGCAGGTTTGTAGCACCATATCATGGAAGAAGTTTTTTTTATTTTTCTAGGAAACCTATTTAGTTAATTTTGTATGTTGTAACCAGGTTCTGTATAAAGAAAACAGGTTTATCTAACTCATGGTTTTGGAGGTCTGGAAACACAGCATACTCCCATCAGCTTCTGATAATGTCTTATGCTAAGTCATAATATGAGAGAGGTCATGTGAAGGATGTGTGTGTGTGTGTGTGTGTGTGTGTGTGTGTGTGTGTGTGTATGTGTATGTATGTATGTGTGTACGTGTTATAAGTGTGTCTGTAAATGTGTGTGTGAGAGTGTATATTAATGTCTGTGTGAGGGGGTAGCTGTGGTTATAGAGAATGAAACTTTAGGGGCAAACCAGATCAGAAAGAAGGGAAAAGCAAGAGCCTACTTCTGACTCTTTTGCCTCTTGACATCTTACTTGAAGTGACTGTCACACGTTTTCACCCTCTATATAAACGACCACTTGCAAACTTAATTCTGTAACCAAATGTTTAATTATGCATGTACTTACTTGCATGCATGCGTGTGTGTGTGTGTGTGTGTGTGTGTGTGTGTGTCTGTGTGTGCAATGCATATGTGTGAGTATGTGTAAGACATGTTTTCTGAGTCAGTTCTTACCCTCTACCTTGTTGAGGCAGGGGTCTTTAGTTTTGTTTTGTTTTGTTTTGTTTTAGCCACTGAACTGGTATGTTTTAGCATACTTCATACTTGCTGATTTTCTTGCTAAGGGTTTCTCTTGCTGTAATAAAACACCATAACCAGAAGCAGTGTGAGGAAGAATGGATTTATTTCATCTTACATTTCTGCTTCATGGCCCATTACTGGAAATCAGGGCAGGATCCCAAGACAGGAACCTGGCAGCAGATACTGAAGGTTGTGAGGGATGCTGCTTACTGCATTGCTCCCTATGGCTTGCTTAGACAACTCAGGATTACCAGCCCAGGGGTGGCACCACCCACAGTGATCATTAATCAAGAAAATGCTCAAAAGATGTGTCTATAGTCCAGTTTCATGGAACCATTTTCTCAGTTGAGATTCCTTAGAGTCCTTCAAATCGTCTCAAGCTGCTATAAAACTGACCAACATACTGACCCATGAGCTTTGGGGCAATTTTTCTTTCTATGCCTCCCACCTTGCTTTAGACTATAAATGTGTGCCATCATATCCAACTTTTTATATGGGTTGCTGAGATCAGGTTCCTGGGATCAAACTTGGGTTGTCAAAGTTGTGTGACTACCACATTTAGCAACTGAACCACCTCCCCGGCCCTTTCATCTCATTCTTATACATAAGTGCACGTGTGTGCAGGTGTGCTGACCTGTGTGTAAGTGCACGTGTGTGCAGGTGTGAAGGCTGGTATCCAGGTGTTCCTATTTCATTGCTTCTCCCCTTGTCTTTAGGGTCTGATAGCTCACACATTGGTCAGGCTGTCTGGCTAGCCAGCTCCTGAAACCTACCTGTCTCCTCCAAGTGCTGAGATTACAGATCTGCAACAGCTATGCTTGATTTTTACGGGAGCCGTAGGGACCTGAACTCAGGTCTTCATGTTTGCACAGCAAGCACTTGACCTACTGGGTCATCAGCTGCTTTCAGTGATCAACCTAGGTACCTTTGACTATGACTTCCTCTTTCTTCATATTAAGTTCTCCTAAGCTTCCAGACGTTGAAGAATGTCTTCTGAGCACACAGCTTCCAGCACCTGCTCGTTGGGAATAGTTAGGAGGGAAATTGTGCTTCCACTGAAAGTATGGACTTTATCATCACCGTTTCCAGAGCACCTCATGTAACTCCACCGTGTTTACATTGTTTTCATTGGCATATTCTCAGGAAATACTCGTGGCGATTTTCTGTGAGTGCTTTTGCTTAGGACGATGTGTTGCTCTGTAGTTCTGGATGTCCTGCAACCTCTTTTGTAAACCAGACCTCAGACTCGTGAGACTACTCCTGCCTCTGGTTCCTGAATGCTGGATTTCCAGGCATAAGCGACCTTCCCTGGTGTAGGTGTCCATTAATGTATGCAAAGGGATACAGGAACGTTATGGTGTGAATATTTTGTAAAGTTAGACAAGGAGATCGAGCGTCTGAGGATTTAGATATTTCTGGGGGTTCAGGTCCTTGTGGATACTGAGGGACAATTTCTCTCCCCTTTGCTATGGAAGAGATGGGAGTGATATTCTGAGAGTCTCTGTCTGTTGATGACTATGTGTCTGTCACTTTTTCTCCAAAAGGAATCTTGGGTACATGTAAAATTCCAGCCCATAATATGCTCTTTATATATGTTCTTTTGTTTTCCTTTGAAAAGGAGGTCCCACTGTATAGCCCAGGTTGGTTTTGAACTCAGGCATCTTCCTGTCCCCAACCCCATACCAGAGCACTGGGATTACAGGTTTCTGGTTTGGTCTTGTAGTTGTTATTTTATTTGTTTGGTGCAGGGTCCTGCTATGTAGCTGAGGGCAGCCTTGAGTGTACAATTCTTCTGCCTTGATGAAATGGTTATCTCGTGTCTGTTTGAAGCTCAGTTTCCAGCATTCATTCACTCATTCATTCATTCATTCATTCACTTGCTCATCTAGTGTCCCAGGTGGTGGGTTGAGATTACACTGTGAACAAGAGGAGTGTGTGACTGCCTTCCTGAATCTCATCTGTAGTTTGTTTCCCTGTTTGTGGGGATGCTAGTTTCCTGGCCCCCTTCTGGCTATGTCTCTGAAACACTGGCTTTCAGACGAACAGGAAGAAGACAAACCCACTAGAGTCTGTGCTATGAAAAGTCCACTCTCAGATGCACTGTACCATCCTCAGCGACCCTCCACAGCCCTCTCCTGTGACTTGCGACTTCTGAATAGGTAGAGCTGAAGGAACAGTAGCTTCACCAATGATATAAAGAAAAGATGCCTAGCATTCACATAAACCAAAAGTTGGAGCTGGTGACATTGTGGTTGGAGGCAGGGCCACCACGGGTAGCTAGCTTTGTGTGGGAGTCCTCCTACCATGAACAGGTGTCCAGCAGAAAGAATAACCCAGTTAGTCTAGTTTTGTTCGTTTGAGAAAGGGTCTCAATATGTAGCCCAGGCTGGCCTCGAACCTCAGTCTTCCAGGTACTGAGATTATACCCAGGTATGACCATCACAGCTGGCCCAGCTGAGGCTTGGTCTTCCTAGTGTCCCTTTGCTCCTGTGCCCCTTGCTGATTACAGAAATGGCCATAGAGGCCACTCCTGAGATCATGTTTATAATTCCTCGGGGCGTGCTAGCAATAAATTAATTGCTAGTGTCTGAATCTGTCAAGCAGTTTCCAGCCATGTCCTGGCTACTTCTGGATGTCCAGCTGGCTACAGGGTTGGGGAAGGAAGAATGTGCTGGCAAGTCCTTTGTGGAGGAGCCTTAGAGCGGTGCCAATCACAGCACTGGGCTCATTAGCAGTCATTGTCATGGCAACGGGTCTGCCAGAAAGTGGCTCGTTAGGCTGACAACTTCAGAGGTGTTATATATAGATCTGGGGGGGGTGTGGGGGGAGAGGGGGTGCAGAGCCCTGTGGATATGCCTTTCTTTAGAGCTCCCATTGCTGCTGGGTTTGGGGTGTGAGAAGACAAGGAGCTGGGGACCTTAAAACTCTGATCTGCTGCTAAATCAAGTGTCTGGAGGCCACCCGTGCGCACCTGCAGGTAGTGTTCGCTTGTTCACTGCTTCAGAAGGTAAGAGGCAGGTGCTCCTAGAAGCATCCCGCAGGTGGAGATGGTGTCCCAGGATGAACTTGAATGTGAAGAGTGGAGGAGGCTCTGGGGAGCTTAGTAGAGGGGTCGGAACTTACCGGAGGCTGTGGATTCCTCCTCAAGTCTTTCTTTAAATAGCCTGATAGAGGGCGCGGGGTTAGGGAATAAGCTCCTTCTCTCTCATAAGTAGCTGTACCACTCAACACCACCTTTTTTTTTTTTTTTTTTTTTTTTACAAATTGTATTTACCAAAGTTTCAGATACCCACCTGGTGTCTATTTCAGAGGTGATGGTTTCTCTCCGTTGCTCCCACTGATGCTGTATCGGAGCCGCTCTGGAGCGTAGTGAATCAAGGACTCTGGATGCAAATGCCTTGATCTGACACACCAGAGGTTTAGTTAGCATGTGCTGAGCTGTGGATCACACTTGGTTTTTTGTTTGGTATTGTGTGTTTTGCCGGGTTTTGTTTTGCTTTGCCTTTTTGTGTGTTTGTTTGGTGATTGGTTTTAGATGTTTTCTTTGGGTTCTTTGTTTACTTGAGACGGGGACTCGTTATGTAGCCTCCCCTGGCCTCAGACTCACACAGTAGACCAAGCCATCCTCCTGTCTCAGCCTCCTGAGTGCTGGGACTATTGGTGTGTACCACTAAGTCCTGATGGAGCATTATTTTTTTGAACTCTGGGTGATCCCTTACTTGCTTGCTGTTTTCCAAAAGGAGTCAGTACCACCATTAGGAGGAATTTTTTTCTGTGTTTAAAATAAGGAGACAGGGAAGTCAGCCGGCAGCCGGGGAATGAACGTGACGTCTGGGTGAGGGTGGTGGTATTTTTGCGCATCTCCTGGGAAGGCATATGCTCCTTGGGAGATTGTAAGACAAGCAAAATGTTCAGACCTGAGCTGTCATTCCCCTTGTGGGAGGCATATCTCAGGTGGACAAGTGCTGGCATGGAGCCAAGGGTTGGCTGTTGGCAGGAGATGAGTTGAAGGTAACTTGGCGTCAAGTAACTGGACAGAATTTTCTAGAAGCAAGCTAATTTTAGTTGGTTGGTTTGACTGGCTGGGTGAGTGATGTTTTTGTGTTCTTGGACTGAACCCAGGGCATGCCAAGTCTATGCTCTGCCAGTGAGCTATACCTTCGGCCCCAAAGCAAGATTTTAAAGTCATTTGTTTTAACCATTTAATTATCTAGACAATATTGTTCACAATATTAAACTTCTGGCTCTGACAGCCCTTAGTTAAAAATAGGAATAAAAGCAACATTAATACAAACATCTTATAAAGATATGTAAAGCACTTGACCCAGGGCCTTGTGTACTAAAGACATTTAGGGATAGGAGTCCTTAGAGATACATAGAAATCAGACCTACAGTCAGATCTCTGTGGAGAACCCGACTAGACCAGGCCTTGTTTGGTTTCCGCTTGTTTCTTCTGCTAAGCAAGCATTCCCAGCCTTTGGTGTTTGAAGGCAGTCTCACTGTGTTTCTCAAACTAGCCTTGAACAGGTTATCCTCCTGCCTCAGCTTCCTGAGTGCCAGAATTACAGTTGTGTAGGCATCTAGTTTACACTGGGATTTTGAAGTGGTTTACAAACTTCTTGATATCACATATAAAGTAGGGTAAGGTCCAAGTGTTTAAAGCACTTATAACAGCTCCAAAGTGGAAACAAGGCAAATATCCATCAAAGGCTCAATGGATAAACAAGTGTTATACACATACAGTGTAACATTACACAGAGGTTTAAAAATAGTGTGCTGTCTAGAGGGGCACCACAGAAGACTTTACACCTATCTGGTGGAGGGACGAAATGCTGAAGCCTTCCCTCATATCCTCAGAATAGGAACTTATGTGTACAATTGAACATGTTGTATCTTGAACAAATGAAGGGAGAGTGGGAAGGACTGAAATCCAACTTTGCACTCTGGCCTGGGGCTGGCTCCTTCCAGAGGCAGAGGCAGGGTTTTATAATTCCAGCAGAGGCATTCTGTGTGTTGCACTCAGAATGCCCCCCCCCAGCAGGCACCACACACCCCATTCAGCTCCTCTGATCTTGTCTGTTTTAGGAGTTGTGGCCCTACTGTGGTTCTTCCTTCTGTTCTTCCTATCTCTTCCCACATGAAAGAGGCAAGTAAGCTGGGAAGAGGAGGGTCAGGGGGAGGAAGATGTCCTAGTCATGTTTCTATTGCTGCAATGAAACACCAAGACCAAAATTAGCTGGGGGAGGGGAGGTTCAGTGTACGACTCTCAGACCATGTTTCCATCATCAGGGGAAGTCAGGGCAGGATCCTGGAAGTAGGAACTGAAGTAGAGAGCGAGCTTTCTGACTTGCTACTCTTGCCGAGCTCAGCTTATAGAACCCAGCATCACCAGCCCAGGGGCGGCATAACCCACAGTGAGTTGGGCCCTCCCACATCGATTATAAGTCAAGAAAATGAATCACGGGTTTTCCTGCAGGCCAGTCTAATGGGGGCATTTTCTCAACTGAGGTTCCCTTTTCCAAATAACCCTAGCTTGTGTCAAGTTGACATAAAACCACAAAAGGGAAGGATGTAGCCAGGGAGGGAACTAATTAGGAAGAAATACAAGGGATTCCTTAATTACTAGGTGGTCATCCACACTCTACTCTTTTGGTGGCTGTGGGCAGATCTCCCAGAAGGCCTTTTTGAGGCCACAATCGTGAGGATTACAGATGCTCTGGGGCTCTTACATGAGAACTGTCAGATGATGAGGTTATAAAATTGTGCCTTTTCATGCTTTTAGACGTTTTATTTTTATTTTACACATATGGGTGTTTACCTTTATGTGTGTCTAAGCATCACATGTGTATGTCTGTGTATCACATGTATGCAATGCCTATGGAGCCCAAAAGAGGACATCAAATCCTCTGGAACTGGAGTTACAGACCAGTTTGCTTGTTTTGTGAGCCATCCCGTGGGTTCTGGGAATCAAACCTAGGTTCTCTGCAAGACAGGAGCAAGGGCTATTAACTTCTATTAACATCTCTCTAGCCCTGCTGTATTCTTCAAAGACAGCTTTTATTGTAAATATGTGTGTGTGTGTGTGTGTGTGTGTGTGTGTGTGTGTGTGTGTGTATTTGACCATGCGTAGAGCATTCATCACTCATTATAGTGTGTAACCATGATGTCTCCCTATTTTAGATCATTCTCCCCACCACCTCCTCCCTCTCTGTCTCTGTCTCTCTGTCTCTCTCTCTCACACACACACACAAACACACACACACACACACACAGACACACACACACACACACACACACACACACATACAGTATTCATCTTCCAGGCCATGTCCCTTTGTAGCCACTAGTGTCTTCTACAGCAGTGCCTGCTCTGGACATGTCACATAGTGTCACATAATGGAAAGAGACCACATGTGACCTTTGTGATCTGACTTCTTTCGCTCAGCATGATGATTTTAAGGTAGTAGTGTAGTGAGAACCGGGACCCTATTCATTTCTGAGTAATATTCCATTATATGGCTGCCCTGTGTTTTATGCACATTCTTAAGAATGGTCCTTTGTGTTGTCTCCACTGTTTTTGCCTTTGTGAATACTTCTGTCCTGAATGGCCATGTGCAGCTTGTTCCGATGCTTGTTCCCACCTCTAGGGGGAAAAGGACCCCTCAGATGTCTTCAGCATCTTCTGGCTCCTGATTTGTGGGGGTCGGCTAGCAAGAAGGATTTCTTCCTAAGAAAGAAAAGGCAAGGGGGCTGCAATGGGCCCTGGTGAGGAAGGCAGGATAGCATGCTGGCCAGCAGGGAGAGCCAGCTCATTGCTGGTTGTGTTTTACAGTCGTGGAAACCAGCCTTAGCACAGCACATCAGTCACTTTAGGAGCTAGGTCCAGCTAACGGGAGCTCTGCCGCATGGCCGTCCTGGCCCAGCATTATGCCTCAGTACTTCCCCAAAGATCTCTTCACCCCCTAGAGAGGAGAGACCTCAAGACAGTGTACCTTGGTTGTCACCCATATATAAACTGTGTATAAACTGAGGCTTCCCATGAGCTCATTGAATTAGATTAATCGATTAATCAGAGTCACTCCAAGAAGTGTATAGGATCTGGAGAGGGTCTCTGGGGTATCAGAAGGCTCAGTTTACTCGATCTCTTAGCCCACAAGACTCTTCCCTGAGCAGCCTTCTTAACATTAGTCAGCTCCGGATGGTGCAGGCCTCCCTTTCAAACATTCCTCAGGGAGTAATGTCTGCAGAAACTCTCAGAGAACAGCCACTGAGAAAGACATTTCAGACATGCTAAGGGGCAATTGGAAGGGAGGTTAGTATGTCTGCCTAGACTTCAGCTCTCAGAGGATAGAGCTGGGAGAAGGGATAGAGCCAGCATCTTTGTACCCCTTCTGTCAAGATTCCCTCATCTCTTGAGCAACCCTGGATTTCCCCAGCAGGGTCCGCACCCGGGACGACTTTAGCATCTTTTGTTTCATAGTTGAGAAAGTAGCCTGTCTGGGTCACTTGCTTGAGGTCAAGTGGTGGCTGCTCAGCTGAGGTAACATTGGTACCAGGGATGCTTTGGGCCTGAGGCTGTTCACACTGTGTCCCTGGATCCTCTCTGTGCAATGCTGACCTTTGAGCTGTTGGTCTTGCTTAACCACCTCCCACAGCTTCCCAGGCCTCCTTGTTGTACCTTGATGCTCAAGGAAAGACCAGGCATCTCATCCCTCTGGATCTAGAAGACTCCTCAGCAAAAGCATTTCTCTTCAGCACCTCCTGCCCCCACCCCTACCCCACTCCCATCACCTTATTCCCAAAGCCCTGTGAATACAGGATCTCTCTCTCTCTCTCTCTCTCTCTCTCTCTCTCTCTCTCTCTCTCTCTCTCTGTGTGTGTGTGTGTGTGTGTGTGTGTGTGTGTGTTTCCTCTTCCCTCATCCATGCCTCCATTGCTTTTTTCTTTTCTCTCTCTTCTCATTTTAATTTTGTGTGTGTGTGTGTGTGTGTGTGTGTGTGTGTGTGTGTGTGTGTGTTTTGTT
The DNA here is from genome assembly GCF_963924665.1 of Micromys minutus. Classification (NCBI taxonomy): domain Eukaryota; kingdom Metazoa; phylum Chordata; class Mammalia; order Rodentia; family Muridae; genus Micromys; species Micromys minutus. Next base: position 19,442,878 of record NC_137979.1, read on the forward strand.
TTGAGGTAGAGGCTTGCTATGTAGCCTAGGCTGGCCTCAGACTCATGATCCTCCCCCTGCGTGCTGGAATCACAGACCTGCACCATCCCTCCCAGCTTTTCACTCCCTCTCTGCTCACCATTGCACTCTTTACATTGCCTGCAACCCGGCCATCTCCCAGGCCAGGAGAGCTAGAGAAGTGCACAGGGACGGACTCACTTGTTCTCAGGTATATCTGTGCTTGGTGTATAGTCTGGGCCAGCGAGGAGGACTTCACACCATTTTCAACCCGGCTGCTGTGTACCTCACCTTCACCTGTCTAGAGCCTGGTCTCTCATACTTAATCAAAGGGAAACCTTGTGCTCAGCCGGCGCCTGCACAGGAGACACACCTCTGAGCGTAGAGGACCAGTTGTGAGAATCCATGACAGGCACCATGGCTACACAGAGGGCTAAGGGGAGCCATGTTTACTCCCAGCAGCACAGGAGATTTGCACTTTCCTCTTATGGAACAGATGCCAGCACAGGATGCTGAGACAAAGCCCTGGAGGAGCAGGCAGGGGGAGGGCATCCCAGTGCACACCTCATTGCTCCAGTGCCTACCCTGATCCTGACTTTCCTATGTATTGGTCATCAGTAACTGAAGGTACTGCTTCTGTGTACACAGCAGGGGACACTAAGGGCACTGAGGACCTGGTGGCTGGCCCTTGTGATACAAAACAGGTTTGGCTAGGAAAGTCTTAGACTTTTGTGGCTGGAATAATGATTTCTGTCTCTTTACCTTCTCCAACAAGCACAGCGATTGCGCGGGCTAATTTGGATCCTCTGTCTTTATTTTTAAATGTGCTTTAGCCGAGAGCTTTTTATTTTTGTGTGTTTATTGGAGATTTACATGGAAAATATAAGTAGAGGAAAGATAATAAAAATGGCCCATAATCCCACCACTGGGGAATCTCAGTTGCTGTTACATGAACCTGCCTTACGTCTTAAGCTCCTTCTTACATCTTCCGCTGTCTTTCAAGATGAATATCATTATGCCTGGCTAACAAGATGCAAGCCTAGGGTGTCTAGTTTTTCTTACAAATTCCGGTTCCCTTTGCCACAGTGACATGGCACTTGGAGAGAGAAACCCAAGCCGGCTCTCTTGCAGACTCTCAGCATTATTATAGAACGTTTTCCACTTCTGCCACAACTCGCATTAATTACTTCTGCTAGGTTTGCACAGCAGGCCTGGGGTCTGTCTGCTGCTGTGTTCAGTGGTCCTGTGGAGTGTAGACTGCACAGTCCACAGCGGGTGTAGACTGCCGTCCACAATGGGGCATGTGGAGTGACGGGGCCCCCTGGCAAGTGCCCATAAAAAAATAACCCCTGGGGTTAATTTTTGCAGGGTCTGATAGGGAAGAAGGGCAGCTCTACTGTCTGCCCTGAGGGAACCATGTCTTCTGGGGGGGTTCCCTCATACTACCTATCACCCATCCCCAAGGAGGCCTGCAGGCCATCCTGTCTCACTTGAGCGATTTCAAAGTGGTTTTATGGTTCATGGCAAAAGTGACTGACCCCTGCCTTTTCCTTCAACAGAAGCCTGGGATGGTCCCCCCTCCGCCAGGAGAGGAGAGCCAGACGGTCATCCTACCACCCGGCTGGCACAGCTACTTGTCACCTCAGGGCCGCCGTTACTATGTCAACACGACTACCAATGGTGAGTCCTGTCCAGGAGCAGCCTTTTGTAATCTCCAGATGTCTGCCTCTTCCTAGGAGTACTTTTCTCCCTCTCCCTCTCCCTCCACCCTCTAGTTTGGGGGATTTTTCTTACTAAATTTGACCCATTTAACCTGGCATCTCAACCCTTTGGCTCTAGAATTGTTTAACACCAGGGTTACAGCAGAGTCCTGTTTGTTCCTGGTGCTAGATGTTAGGAACTGGGTCTGTATTGTGGAAGCAGTGCCAAAGGACAGCTGTCTTTCAAGATTCCCAGAATCCCTGGCACCTCACACCTGCCTTCATTTGAACTCAACCTTAGGATCCAGGACTGTACTGGAGGCTAGTTCTACAGCTCAAGGCAATCCACGTTGTCTACAAACTCTGAATTTTCTAATGGTACTGAGGATCCGGAACGGAGACTGTAAATACTCTCCCTAATTTTGCTTTTTTAACACCCTTCTCTCAACTGAAGTATCTCACTGGCTGCTGTTTTGTGGATTGTCCATTTGGGGATGGTGGGAATACATGGGCAATTCATCCTCTCCCTTAGCACTGGGGCATTGGGACACTGGGTCCCTGGCCACCACCCCTATACCCCTCATCTTCTTCATACCCTTTCCTTTCTTTTTCCTTCCTTCCTTTCTTCTTTACTCATTCATTTAAAAGAGGGTTTCATTTGGTAGGCCAGGCTGATCTGAAATTCACCATACAGCTCAGTCTGGTCTTGAATACAGTTCTCCAGTGACAGGAAACTTCCCAGGTGCTAGGATTAGAAGCACCCATCCACCAAACCACTCCCCACATATCTCTGAGTTGAATAGAACTGGAACTCCATGCTAATAGTTAAATAGTTAAAATTTCCTGGACCTCCCAAATGACTATAATGTAGAAATGATGTTTAAATGTTGTGCACATGGCTGGTCTTATTACAAGTTAAGCAAGATGCTGTTCAGGTTGAAGGCAGAAGAATAAGGCAGCTGAAATGTCCTGACCTCCCTATGTCCCCAAGGACTTTACCTAAAGAAAATCAGGAGATGAAACAGAAGGGAAATTAAATTTGGTGGACATCCTAAACACGTGTGCTCAAGCAAAATGTGAACTTCCTCCTGTTGCTCTAGTCCTGGCTTCACCTCTGTCTTCTGTGTCCATAAGACTTCATACCTCTATCTTACACCCTGGGGTATGAATGTTGTTAGTGTGATTTCTGATTTTGAGCCTGTACTGAGAGGGGTCCTGATGAGAAGACAGGCAGCCACCAAGACACAGAGAAGCAGACATCTGCTACGTTGGATGGCTGGCCACAAGCACCCTAACCTGCTTGCTCAGCAGGGTGTCCTCCTTGAAGAGAGGTGACCAAGGTTTCTAAGAAAAAGGAAGTAGGGCTGTTTTTAGCTGTTCTAATCTCACACTTCCTCAAAACAGACACTTGAGCAGCTCCACCATGCTCGGGAGCCTAGATGTTTCAGGGGTGCCTGTGGCTGTCTGAATGCACCTCCTCTCAGGGAGCAACTGCTTCAGTGCCGTTTGCAGAGGAGTGGGCGTCTGAGCACAGATCTCCATCTGCACAGTGCAGAGTTTGGACTGGATGAGCTCAAGAGCGAGAATTTTGGTGGATTTGTTCTTGTTTCAAATTAGCCAGTCTGTTGCAAATGAAAATAGAGAAAGTGCCTGCCTTTCTAGGTGTTCTCTCCTCTCTCTCTCTCTCTCTCTCTCTCTCTCTCTCTCTCTCTCTCTGTGTGTGTGTGTGTGTGTGTGTGTGTGTGTGTGTGTGTCTGTGTGTGTGTGTGTGTGTCTGTCTGTCTGTCTGTCTGTCTGTCTATCTCTCTCTTTCTCATTCTCTGTCTCTGTCTTTCTCTCTGCTAAAGAATAGTACATTCTCAGGGCTCAAAAACCCTGAGTGAATAAAATGGGATTAAAATCAACAATAAAAATTCTCAGTCGTTGGGGGCTGGAAAGATGGCTCTGCAGTTAAGAGCACTGGGTATTCTTTCAGAGAACCTGAGTTCAATTCCTCATACCCACTAGGCAGCTCCCAACTGTCCTCGACTCTAGTTCCAGGGAATCCAACACCCTCACACGGACAAATGTACAGTCAAGACACCAATGGGATAAGTTACTTCTCTGAGGTGAAATGAACCATTTTAAGCGAGATTAGAGCATATATATATATATATATATATATATATATATATAAGCAGATGTATTGGGAAACTACACTGGGGCTGACGAGCTCACTGGTCCTGAGAAATGAAGTCAGGGAAGTCACCATGGGCTTGGAAACAGGAGAGGGAGAAGAGAAAGAGAGAAAGAACACATGCAGAGAGAGGAAGAGAAGAAAGAGCAGAGGAAAAACCCAAAATGTCTGGATTATATAGCAAAGAGCCTCTGAGGGAAGGACAGCCCAGCCCCTGGACTGGGAGGTTCAGGGTTGAAGGCAGGGTATGACAGGTAGGAACAGAGGAATGCTGGGAAAATGTGGAGGCCAGGTCTGCTTTGGTATGTTAAATATGCAGCTCAGCTGTTTATTCTGGGTCTGAAACCCAACACAAGGCACATAAGATTTAAAAAAAAAAAAAAAAAAAAAAAAAAAAAAAAAAAAAAAAAAAAAACAAAAGCCAGTCACCATTTATCACTTATATCCTTTGAGACATTTATGTTCTCTATCTTCTAAGCATAGGCTGGTATTTTAAACATAAATTATAAATGTAATCCATTTCATGAGAACAACTTATTGTAGACATTGTTCTGTGTTTCTGTCTAATTCATTCCTTTTCACCACTGTGCATTCAGGAATGTGCTGCCGTTAATTTAATTACTATTCTACTTATGAATGGGAACACGGCCACATTTTATATCCACAGATGTGGTACCTGACAGTTTTCTTCCAGGATTCTGACTTTTGATGTACCAATAGGGTCAGAGCTTCCTCGGGGTTATGAGATATGCAGTGGCAAGCGGAGTCTCTAACAGGTGCTAATTAGGTAAGATTTGAAGGGTCAGGGTCTCTGTCAGAGCTTAATCGCTGTAGCACGAGCGGCAGTCATGTAGGCAGTAGGTATGTCAGCAAGTACAGCTATGTTCTAATAAAACTTTGTATATCACAAAAGGGGAGGGGCCTTATGTTTGGACACTGTAATATGAATGGCAGGTAACTTTTATGTGTTATGAAACCTCCCTGTTTTTATTTCTGAGCATTCAAAACTGCAAGAGATGATTTTGCTTCAGAAGTTCAGCTGCCTTTGGCAGTAGGGTGGGCTGACTGCTAGGTTACCTAATGGGTATGGTAGGACTGGCCTCTCCCGCTTTCTCTCTTTTACTGACTAATCCTAACTCCTTGATCTTACGTTCTGGATGCTGGCCAGCTTTACCCACTCATTAAGTGGTGGTTGAATTCACTGTTTATCTGCTCAATATAACAGATACTTATTGAGCCTTAAACATGTACCATGAGGAATGGCCTTGCCCCTAAAGTGCTTATTTGCTCTTAGGGAAAGCAGGTCTTAATACTTTGTGTTCATGCTTGAGGGCACTGGAGTGTGTGTGTGTGTGTGTGTGTGTGTGTGTGTGTGTGTGTCCGTGTATGCTGCTGCAGAATGAACCCTAGGTACTAGGCAAACACTATATCTATGTGCTATACCGTCCATCTTGGAAGCAGATTTTAAATGAATACCTGCTTGATCACCCATGGGAAGGGCGGTGAAGAGCTCTGCAGTATTTGAAGAGAGCTGTGGGATTTGTGATGCTCTCTGAATCTACAAAAGACCAGGAAGGGGCGAGATGGGCAATCGCTACCTGGTCAAGAAGATAAGCAAGCAGCTTCTCTCCTTCCAAAGCCCCTCTGGTGTGTGTTTTGTCTGTCGGCTGCCTCCGTCCCCCGTGTGGAAGCCGCCTGCCCGTCTAGAGCAGAGAACCTATGGAGGGGATCCTTGTTTGCATGTTTTCCTCAGCTTCACCTCCTGACTCCTGAAGCCACTGAGTTGGTACCCAGTGCTAGACTCCCCTTTCTGTCGAAACATGCATATCTCATGCCAACCCCTCTACGTGTCCAGGTGGCAGCTCATGGACAAGTCAGACCCACTACACACTGCTTCCAGCCCTTGTGTGAGCACTTCTCATCCTCCCTGAGGATAATTTCCAAATACCCTCAAGTGATGTTCAGGATCTCTGATAAAAAACAAACAAACAAACCCTACAAAATTCCCACAGATGCCCCAACCTTTATGGGTGCCAGGTAGTGTTTGCACAGAACCTACAGTCATCCTGCTGTGGATTTTAAGTCATTTCTAATTACATATAACAACAACCCACTATATAAATAGCTGTCATTCTGTGTTGTTAGGGGAATTGTGACAAGAGATTTAAAAAAAAGTCTGTGCATGTTCAGACTATATGCAGATGTCTTCACCTGAACATCGTAACATTCTGTGGCTAGTAGAATCCACTAGTGTGAACCCAAGTATCCTAAGAGCTGCCTGGATTTCTTCTTGCCCCCTAATCCCTAATCTGCCTTCCCCCAGAGGGTACTTGGACATTACAGTTATTTTATGCAAAGCCTCATTTACATCAGTGGCCCCTTCCTCTGATAATCTCCTTGTTTTCACATCCATTTGGGATTTCATGAATGAAGACCTGCCCCCCTGCTTGCCAGGGTTGGGCTGTGGGTGTGTAAAACCAAAAAAGACGCAGACCCTGCTCTCAGGGACTGCAGCTCCAAAGGTGTCAGAGGCAGGCAGATATCTTCAAGCATAACAGGCAACGACAAAGTTGGGGGAAGCTCCAGGGAGGAATCTGTCACCTGTATGTGGGGGACACAAAGAGGATTCTAAGGACAAATCCATGACAGAGGAATCTAACCAAGGTTGTAGCCCAAGCAGAAAGCAAAACAAGAAGAAGGCGAGACGATGGGCTTGGCAGTGGTAGATACATGGAAGTGAGCAAAAGCCATGTATGCGTGTGCGTGTGCATCTGTGTGTGTGTATGTGTGTGTGTGTGTGTGTGTGTGTGTGTGTGTGTGTGTGTGTGTGTGTATGTGTGTGAGACTGACGTCACTCTTCACCCAGTGGGCAATGGGAAAGCAGTAGAAGTTTCCGAACAGTGGCAGAAGCCCATAGCAACCTTACAGCAAGACTTCTCGTTCAGCAGTGTAGGGACTGGGAGCAGTGAGCACGGAGTAGACAGCCAGAATGAAAAGAGAAATAATGAGGTCAGCGCAATTTACAGCAGTGGCCTGAAAGAGGAGGAGGAAACACTGTCAGACAGGATGTGGCAGGCTGGTGGCCGGGAGCTTGCCTGTCTCCAGGCTTCCTGCCTTGTGTGGCAGTCACGAGATAGGAGAGAACTGGGGGTACTGGGAGGCCAGCTGGAAGAAAAGAGATGAATCCATACTGCATGCTTGGTTCCTGGTTGTATGTTCAGACAGATGACCAGCACATGGGTGAACGCACCCATGACTCGAAGGACATTCAGGCCACTACTGGAAGTCCAGAGAATCCTGTGGGTGCTTGATCCAGCACGCAGAGAACAGAGTGGACCCCACCCCTGCTGGTCACCACTGTGCAGTGACCAACACGCACAACCGAGTAGGGTGTTCTAGAATTTGCATGTCTGTTGAATAGAGGCACAGACATATCACGCAGTGCAAGTCTGTAGGAGAGAGCTCTGAATACGGAGTTAAAGAGGCCAAGATAGGAGGAATGAGTCCATGTAAGGTGCTGCTGAAACAAGCCAAGGAACAAAGAACATAGCGGGAGGGGAAGCCAGGAACAAACAGAAATGCAATGTTTATAATAGGAGGACCATGTAAGTCCCTGGGGAGACACAGATGATGTAGTGAATGGTGTTGGTGAGTGAGCCGGATGCCCAGGGGAAGCTTCAGTGGGTAAGCCACTTTGATCCTGCCACTTGTTTTATGGCGACTCTAATAACTCCAGCAGGTCAGGCTGAGCCACTAACCAAAGTCTCACCCCGTTCACTTCCCATAGCGCTGCCTCTCCAGGCATTTCATCATGCAGAATGGCTCTGGGTACCGCCCTAGGCGGACAGGGACTCTAGTAGCGTTTCTTGAACAGGCTCTGAGTTCCTCCAAAGTTGCCTAAGGCTAAATTTGGCATTGTGTACTGTGGTTCATGGCTGGTGAGCTATTCTCAATATAGCCTACTCTATCCATTCAGGGGCCTAGGTTAGTGTTAAGGGTCTGTGTTGGACAAGTTTAATCCAAAGGCAAAAGGTGGTAGCTTGAAAAAAATGAAAAATCTGAAGGGTGGGAAATCCCAAATTAAAGTGCCTAAAGATTGGGTGTCCAGTGGGAGCCTGCTCTCTGGTTGCTAAAGATGGGTTCTCTTACTGTACTCACACAGAAGAAAAGATGGTCAAGCTTCCATGAGCTTTTTATAACAACATGGATCCGGAGTGAGTGGGAGCTCCCATGACCTAATCATTTCTCAAGTTCCCACCTCTTAGCAGCACTACACTAGGGACTTGGTTGTAAGTAGTAGGGCCTCTGGTTCATCAGTTCACTGTTTCAATAGTCATGGCACAACAGTGCTACCTTCCTATACTGTTAGAAGTTGTGGTGGTTTGCATATCCTTGGCCCAGGGAGTGGCACTATTAGGAGGTGTGACCTTGCCAGAGTAGGTGTGTCACTGTGGGGGTGGGCTCTGAGACCCTCCTCCTAGCTGCCTGTGAGCCAGGCTTCTCCTGTTTTCCTTCAAAACAAGATGTAGGACTCTCAGCTCCTTCTCCAGCACCATGTCTTCCTGGATGCTGCCATGCTTCCTGCCTTGATGATAATGCACTGAACCTCTGAACCTGTAAGCCAGCCCCAGTTAAATGTTTTATCTTATAAGAGTTTCCTTGGTCATGGTGTCTCTTCACAGCAATAAAAACTGTAACTAAGTCAGAACTTCCATCACTTAGCTGGCCTTTTTGACATTGTGTGATACATATTTTACCATTTGAACAATGGAGAGACATTTGAAAGGAGCACAGAAAGCCAGGATCAGTTCTGTTTAATGTGTGAGTTCTGTTTAATATATGAGTCACTGTTTTACAGCATATTTACTAATCTTTGTATGCATTAAACCAAGTCATTCCATTTATTTTATCTGTCTTCCATCCCTAAAGAAAGAATAATTTGAGGTAGTATCTTAGCCCTGTTCTTCTAGAAAAGCAGGGCCTGAGGAAAGGATTAAGTGCTAAGACCTTATTAGGAGATAATGAGCTCTAAGCAGTAAGAGAAGGCAAAGCCAAGGAAGATGTCACACCATGCAGCTCAGTGTCTGGCAGGGACATGCAAGGTGGGCAACAGCCACTGAGGGGGTCTCTTGACGTCTTTAGAAGGGTTGTGGAGGAGCCTACTGCACTTTGGAAATCTCCCATTTCCCACTGGCCAGACTTCACCTCCCCACCTACCTCTACCCTAACTCCTGCTTGGAGAGATATTTCTCTATCCTTTTGGTTAGACCACCTGACTCCAAACAGCTTATCAAAAAGCCCAACTCTATTCCTCCCACATGAATATTTCTAGTTCCAAGATGAGTTCCTAGTTGAACAGGAGTCACTTTAATAGGAACATGATTAGGGCTCTAACATCAATGTGTCTATGTAGAGACAGCTTTAATGGCGTGCCATAGTGCATCCTTGGCCTTCATACAATGGGTTCAGTGGCTGACGACTTTACTCAATGCCCATCCCAAGGAGAATGTCCCAAATCATGTAACACAGAAAGCACCAAAGTAAGACCCATAAGCCAAATGCACTTCACATTTTTTGGAGCACAACCATGTCCCTGTGTTCTTAGTAGGACTAGAAGAGCCAAAACTCTTCACTCTCTGGCCTTGGCAGAAAAGATTATCCCTGACATAAAGGGGGTCTTATGATTTCACATACTCAGAAATGGGTTCCTCCATGTATGAACAGCCTCTGCCCAAACTCAGCAGGCCATTGTGGTCCAGAGTCAAAAGTGGGAGGAGCAGGGGTGGTAATAACTAAACTTGGTATAAAGGTAAATGAGACCATAGATTCTTAGATAAGGATGTTCACTGGAAATGATGATTTTAAAGGATGTCTGCTTGTCCTACAAAGCATTCAGTTAAACCCAGGAGAGCTGGAATTTCTTCCATATCCTCTTTTTGACAAAGAACTGGCATCTCTAAATGTTTTATTATGTTTCTGAGTGAGACTTGGAATAGGGGTAAGCTAGGGACTGAGCCCCTGTGTTTATTTGCCAAATAGTCAGTAGTTTTCTTGATTTCTTATTTTAATTTCCCTTTAAGTGAATAGGTTCCCATTCGACTTTATTACACTAGGAACTAATGAGTTTCTAGGTAGGATTTCCACAGAACTAGTAATTGTGCAAACCATTCTTTGAGCTGTACTTGGTTCAAAGTTATTGGGTACTTTTCCAGCCATCTAGATAGGATGACCCTGACAGCTCTTCCTCAAGAAAAGATGCCCAGAAAAGCATCTGCACCAAAACCATCAGTCTGTGGATTTTTTTTCTCTATCCATCTGTATTACACAAAGTAAAACTAGAGTACTGCTTTTCTCTTTTGTTTGGCATATTTGGCTGATTAAATTGTGCATTGGACTCCTATTTGTGTGAGCATGTGGGCATGGATAGCCCTTATTTTGACTCTATGTTTTTAATTGAAAATAGATCCTTCCTTCATATAATACATCTCAACCAGTTTCCTTCTCTCCACCCCTCCCAGTTTCCCTGTCCCCATACTTTCCCTCTCCCCTGGCCTCTCCCCCTAGTCTCTAAGGGTTTCACAGTAGAAAGCTGTTAAACACAAGGCCATGCTTTTTTCTTCTTCCTCGGTGTAGCTTTTACTTTCTCCTCCCAAGTGTCCATTTTAATTTGTATTGTTTAGGTAATACTTAAGTACATAGCACCCCCCCCCATTTTCTACCAGATTTTAAGGCCAAGTAATTTCTTATTTGTGGTAAAGACTAAGTGAATTCTAAGTCATTTAATGAGCCAACATGTTAGCACCGAAAGACAAAGACTGTTTCTTCACTCTATTTTCAGAAGTCAAGTTACTTTGAATTATTTTGTGAAGACTGCAATCCTGCATGCCATTGGTTGTTAGCTGGAGCTAGCAGGCAGCAGAAAATGGTCCAGACACCACTGCACCAAAAAGAAATGTGGGGATGCTAAACCCAGGTTCCCCTTCTTGCTTTGTGCCCAAGAAAACTGAAAACCCACACCCACTCTGAACCCTGAGCACTCACACACACAGCATCACCACCTCCACAGCCAGAGCCCTGGTGCCTAACAATCAAGTTGTGGGCAGACAAAATGGGGTATGAGCACACAACTGAACTCAGCTATAGAGAAGAAGGAAGCAGAGATGACACCCATTTCAACAAGGAGGATCCTTGAAAACATCACACCAAGTCAAGACAAACACAGAGGGTTACATTCTGTGGGATTCATTTTGTATGAGATGCTTAAAATAAGCAAATCCATAGAAACGGAAAGCAGATGAGCGGTTGTCAGGGGCTACAGGATGCATGAGTAGCAGCTGCTAATGAGCAGGAGGTTAAGGTGAGAGAAATGTGCCATAATTAGGTAATGGTGAGGGTTGCACATTCCGTGAACAGACCAAAACCACTGCACCACAGGTTAAATTCTATAATATAGTGAATTACATTGCAAAAAAGACTTTTTTTTTTTAAGCACCCATGTATGAGGATGCCGGATGCTCTGTGACATTCTTGATTGCCTTTGGAAGCAGTTTCTTAGAGGTTCTGTTTGGGGATTCTTAAGGCATGACTTCCAAATTTTGGTGCATGTCTAAAGTGTCAGAGAGTGCCATTTGCTCAAAACGCCAAGACAGAGAGAGGGCCTGACATACGCCTGCTGAATCACAGTCTGCTATTATGAAAGGCTAAAACATTCTGCTTCACATTCTAACGTGCTTCCTAAAAGTCTCCACCTACTATTTTTTTTTTTCTAACTTCAAGGAGACTTAGTAACAAGAAAATTGATACAGACATCTTTGTGTTAGTTTTCTGTCATTGTGTTAAAGTACCTGAGATAATCAACTGATAAAGAAGAAAGGTTTACTTAGACTCATGGTTCCAGAGCACATTGTGGCGGCAGTGTGTGGCACAGGAGACACACTCAACTCATGGTGGAGAGGAAACAAGAAGAAAGCTAGAAAGAGGTTGGATTCCTAGTGCCCCCTGTTAGGAAACACTATATTCCCTGTGACCTAACTTCCTGATGTTCTACTAGACATTTGTTTAAGACAGAGTTTCACATGTAGCTCTGCCAGCCCTAATACACCAGGGTGTCCTTGAGCTGTCTGCTTGCTCGCTTGCTTCTGCCTCTTGAGTGCTGGGTTTAAATCCCACCATATTAAGCCCTACCTAACCACTGAAGGTTCCACTACCTCCTAATGGCACCCTGAGTTGAGGACCAGGCCTCCTCACATGACTCTTTGGTAGTGTGTGGGGGGCGGGGCATGAGTTTATCAGATCCAACCTGGAGCGGTAACAAGGAACAGGACATAAAGTTGAGGCATGAAGCTAAATCTGACACAAGAAACGCAATAAAAAGAAATGCAGCGATTGTCATCATTCTGAGGCTAGAGGTCAGATATCTATAAGCCACTGAAGTTAAAGCAGAAACTCCCAAAGAGCTATTTGAAGACAAATAATTCTGTTTTATGGGGACAAGATTTAAAATGAGTAAGAACTTGCCAGGAGAGGCCCTTCCCTGCCTGTTGTTTATGCTCCTGAGGTCGCTGGCGTAGCTGACTCAAGTAGGCTTCCAGTCTTTGTTCTTGTCAGTGAAGAGAGAAGTCCTAAGAGCTTCTATCATGTCAAGGCCTTGAGTCCCCAACTGTCATTTGCAGCTCAGCATTTCCTGGTAGGAACATGGGGTTTTCCCTGTTATGTGTGCCCCGTACCCTGGCAGGTGGACAAGATAAAGTTCAAGGAACTTGGAATCTGATGTGTACATATATATATATATATATATATATATATATATATATATATACACCTTAGTGGCTTAAGGAGCAGACAAAGCTTATTTTTTTCATTTTTGTCTCTTTAGAAGTTGTTGTTATTGTTGTTATGATGGTGATGGTGGTGTGCCTTTTGTTTTGTTTGTTTGTTTTTGTTTTTAAGCAGGGCCTCTGTTTGGTTAGGAGGTATGTGCCTGTAAATAGTACTATCCTTTCTCACTGGTCACACTCCAAAGCTCAGTGGTTTATCAAGGTCAGGAGTGAGCAGTCTGAGAACCTAGCAGAGCTTATCAATATAAGGAGGCAGGATTTTTCATAATCATTAATATGACTGGCATGCACTCATTAAAGGCAAGGAATGTTCAGGATGAGGGTGTGCCCATAACAAATGATGTTTGCTTGGGTTAAACCATATAAAGTGTTAAACTAACATTCCCACTAAAATGGGAAATGGAGTTGGTGTATCAAACACATTGTGTTTATTGAAGCATTGTTCACAACAGCCATGGCAGAGAATCTAACTGAGTGCCCATGGGTGGATTAATGGATAAAAATAATATGGTAGATAGTTGCAATAGAATACTATTTAGCCATAAAGAAGATAGAGACCTATGACCATAGCAGCATGAATGAAACCACAGCACCCTGAATTATGCAGAAATAAGCTAGACACAGGAAAATGAATAAACATGTTCTCATTCATGTGGGTGCTACAGATTTGGTTTTGTGGATGTAAAGAGTATAATAGTAGTCTCGAGTCTAGAAAGGCAGAAGGAGATGGGACAGAGAGAAGATGATTTGGTGAGATGCAGATACATAGGAGAAATAAGTTCTAGAGTGAAAATGGTTTGTGGCATTGTATCATACATTTTACAGCAAATCGGAAGAAGTCAGAGCATTGCTAAGCCAGAGAGACGAGGCACTGAAGAGAAGGAAATGCTAAGAATCCCGACTTAATCATTCAGCACATCGTGCATGATTTCACTCACAAGATTGCTCCTCAAAAGTATACACTATAATTGTGGCTCAAAATTTGTGCAAGTGCTGGTTAAGTTCCTAAGAAAATGGCATCACCCTGTTACAGTAGAGTAAGGGACAGAGGAGGTAACAGTAAGGCAGGGGCAAAACTTCTGAAATCCAGATGGCTTGCTCCACTAAGACAGTCAGTAGATGTCTATCCTGGATGGACTTTAAGCTAGATGCTGTGTGAGAGTGTCCAATTCTGACTATGAAAGCTCAAAGCATTCATAAACATCTGGATCTCTTCTCTCAAAAATCCATGAGGTGTGGCTCTGTCCTAACGGAGATGGATAGGACTCAGCATATTTCCTAGGACATTTCTCTGCCTGGGTAAGCTTCAATGTGTGTATTCTTCACATCAAATCTATGGGTTTGAGCCTAGTGTTCAGACAGAGCCTTGTGGTTTTATAGGAAGTCTTAAAGATCATCATGGGCCAGCAAGATGGCTTAACAGAAAAAGCATTTGCTGCTAAGCCTGCTGACCTGAGTTTGATTCTTAGGACCTATGTGATGGAAGGAGAGACCAACTCCCATAAGCTTCCCTCTGACCTCCATGTGTGGTATGCATGTATAAGTAAGCAAATTCTGAGCACATGTATGTATCCACACATGCTCAATCACATGCATACACAGAAAGACAAACAGACAGAGTAAAAACAGCACCCGAACCAACAACTTACATAAAGTTTAGACACTACTTATCAATGCCCTTGAAAATAGGAGGTGATGAGGAAGGGCCAAGAAAGAGAAGAAGGAAGCTATGTGAGAGAAATGGAGCCTGAGTTGCAAAGGGACCTTCTGACTTATCTGTGCTCTGCCTTTCACCCGCTGTTTTCTCATACATCTTGCTTGTTAGTGTGGATGGAGCATTGATACTCTGGGATTGGTGGGGCCAAAGGGCTGGTGGGAGCCTGTGGCTGTAAGAAGACACAGAGAGGACAGCAGAGAGCAGTGGACTGAAGCAAGGTGGATGCTTTGAATGTGAGGTGCTGTGGGATCCGTGAAATGCTATTATCTGTATGTTCTGGGCTGATACGTGAGTGGGCAAGGACCACAAGACTTGGTTATCAAGCAGCAAGTGTTGCTCAATGCCTTCTCTGTGGCCAGCTCTAATTAGCCATTTGATGGGCTTCTTGCCAGGGTGGAGTGGGCGAACTCCATTAAAGTGGCTATGAGGAAGGCTTCCTGAAATCCGTACGAGTTGTTCAAGGGAATTTTTCTGGTGACTTGTCTGTGATTTCCTTTCCTGCTTGGGTATACTTCGGAAGGTCCCTTCAAGCTTAAACAAAATAAAATAAAATCCTGTGAAAGCAAGAATGTCAAGCTTAAAGTGTTTATCACGCACAACTGCTGATGAGTGTGCCTCTGTACTCAAAGCTGGTACCGTTTCCCTCCATGGGATCCTTATTGTTGGAAGCAGATCTAGGAGTGGGGTAACGGCTTTTTTGTTCTTTCAGTCTGAGTTGGATTCCAAAGTAGAATGTTCTTCCAAGAGGTGTGGGAGGCAGAGAACCGGGTGAGAAGTTAGTCATGCAAGAAGCCCACGTTTATTGTGTGCCTACTCGCTGTGAGCTGAGCCATGCAGAGGACCACCGAGACCCTCACGGGCCTCATCAACCTTGGCTAGATAATGACCAAAGTCGCGCATGGTGGCTGTTGACTGAAGCTCCTGCCCCTTTTCCATCTGCCTGTCTGCATGCTCAGAGATAACTGACCCCCAGAGGAAAGAGCTCCTGTAACCATGAGGAACACTGGATAGACTGTAAGCTCAGTGTGCTGGGAGTGGAGCCTGCCATTCTGAAACTGGCTCAACTTTACCTCTTTAGTAAATGGACTGGGGTTCCTTGGGGAGGTACTGGTGATGGGCATGGAAACCTCAGGCTGGCTTTCATCTGCCTGTTTGTGGACCTGGCTGGTCTCTCTTTTATACCCTCAGAGAATCTTTCCTCTTGGGCTTATACTTCTTAACCTGGGTCTCTCCGGCCAGCCTGCCAGTTTCTGCAGTCCTTTGCTTGCTGTTGATTGGTTGGTTGCTTGACTGTGTCTTTTTAGCCTTTCAATTTCTATCACAAAAGTTTCATTTTCTTATTTAGCCTTGTAAGGCCAGCACTTTCACGCTGGTGCCCTGTTCCTTGATAGGAAAGCATGTCTGCTCTAACACCCAGTCACAGCTTACATGGAACAGCCCAGGGCCCCTCGTGTGTGTGTGTGTGTGTGTGTGTGTGTGTGTGTGTGTGTGTGTTCATGACACCTCTAAATCTCACACATGAGCCTGAACACATTTTAAGACTTTCCCAACTTATTCTTTTTGAAGGGGAGTTGGTTGTTGTTTTGTTTGTTTGGATTTTGGAGACATGGTTTCTCTGTAGTCCTGGTTGCTCTATAACTCTCTCTGTAGACCAGGCTGGCCTCAAACTCACAAAGATCTGCCTGCTTCTGCCTCTAGAGTATTTTTTTTTACATTTGTGTGTTGAGTGTATACCTACATGCACGTGTATATGTGTGTGTGCACGTGAGCAGGCACACCACAGTTTACATATAGAGGACAACTTAACAATAGTCAGTTCTCTCTTCCTACCCTGTGGGCCCTTGGGCATCAAACTTAGGTCAGCAGAGCAAGCAGCTGCTTTATCTGCTGAGCCATTTTGCTGGTCCTCAACCTTTATGGTGGAAAGGTAAGACAATGCTTCCAAGATTTCAGGATAGCCTGGTTTGGTGATGGCCATGTAGTGGGGAAGCCTTGGCGGGGGGCAAGCACAGGGTCATCTGCAGTGGCTCTAGACAAGATTCCAGAAGGAAAAGGAAGTTTCTATATTTATCAGCAGTGCCGCCTATGAGAAGAGGTGGGAGTGGGGTGAACAGTGCTTTCCTTCTGCCCCGTTACTTTAGAGTGGCCCGTGTGTGGCACCAGGCCAGCTTGCTGTCTTCCCTACCTCTGGCACAGAAGGGCCTGGGAATCTAGACTTCCGGACTCTCAGACTTCAAGGACAGACCTGAAAACCACAAGCTGGGAGTCAAGCCTGATGCTCAGCCTCTTAAAAAGAGTTCCTGGCAATCCTGGGGTGCTCTGAGCTTTGAGAAGCTCTGCCTGGGGCTCCCGATCCAAGCTCCCCCTGCACAACACTTGGCTGGGTAGCCAGACTTTTCTGACCTCTTCATAGAGAGGGTTTTGAATCTGTTTTGGCTGATTCTCTGAAGTCTCCCATTTCATCAGCATGCTGGGTCTTCTCTGTTCCCAGTACCTTTTCTTGACTTTAGAAAAGAGCATGAGAATCGGTTTCTTTGGCTGGGAATTTCTGTATCTTCGGAAGCACTGGTTAGGGTTAAGAAGGGTCCTGCACTCTCAGAGGAGCACAGGGTCTGCTGCATGTTGGTTGGACAGCCTTACTCAGAACCCAGTGTGTTTGCGAGCACCTGTTCAGCTGTGCCTGGGGGAGACTGTTAATTATTTCTAGTTCCCAATCTAATTTTAGTTCTTTCTGACAATCTCTTCTTTCCTGTGAAGAGCAACACTCTCAGCAATTTTGAGCATTATTTATAAACATAACGTCACACCTTTTACTGGAAAGTCTTCTACATGAGGATTAGCAAGGCAGAGCGGCTAACGCTAATAAATGCTGTGTTTCTCAGAAAACAAACAACTCAATAAGGTGCCCTGTAAGGAGACGATGCCACTTTAGGAGAGGAGGGGTTTCAGAGAGGTTGTGACATATGATTTCCTATGGAGAAGTCACGGACATCCTCCCTGAGTCAGGATCATGGGAGAATATTCCAGATCTAATGTAATGCCCCTGGATGGGTTGACTGTGTAGGGAGTTGTGGCTTGTGTCTGCCCTTGGGCTGCTTTGGTCTTATTAGAGGACTAGAAAGCTACTTATGGCTGCTTTTAAGGGCAATAAACGGGGGCTTTAAGACTGGAAAAATCAGGTCCCATGCCTAGGATCTTGGGGAGCCCCGTGTTCTCCATTTCTCTCTGAGTTTGCCTCTCATTTCTCAGGAGCCATTTGAAAGGACCAGCAGTAGAAGGTAGCTATCCCAGATTCCACTTTGTAGGACTCTTAGTGGATTCCAGCAGCCACACCCGTGATATATAAGAATTCGCTTAGATTAGTTATTTATTATTTATTTGAGACAGGGTCTGGCTGTGTAGCCCATGATGGATTTATACTCAAGACCCCCCACCCGAATCATCTTCCAAGGTCTGGGGATGCAGGCATGAGGCATCATGGGAGTTCTCAGAAGAAAGGTTTCCATTATATGTAGCAAATAGTTTTAATTTTCATGATGTTGTATAATTCTGATGGTGATTTTCTTCTTCTATTTGATATTTATATGAGTACAGTGGGCATGTGCATTTGCTTGTGCTTGAACACACGTGTGTAAAGGTGAGTGTGATGTGGGCAACATGTGCATCTGGAGACCCTAGATTGAGGTCAGGATGGTTTCTTGACCATTCCTTAACCTTGTACTTTAAGGCAAGGTCTCCCAGCCAAACCCAGAGCTTGCTCTAGGGATCCCCTGGCTCCACCTTCTGACCCGAGACTACAGGCAAGCTGCCATGCCCACCTGGCATTTATGTAAGTTCTGGAGGGTCTTCTTGCTTGTATGACAAATACCTTAACCACTGAGCTCTCTCTGCTGCCCTGATTGCCATATTGTAACATATGTTTTACATATGGGCTAGCCAGCTTTTATGATTCCTCCTCTTTGATGAGATACTCTAAAAGGTTCTTAGCCACAAAAATACAGTGATATTTCTTCTGGGTCTTCTGGCCTCTGAAATGCTTCTCATCACTTCTGGATTGTTTCCCCCCCCCCCCCCCACACACACACACACAATGAAAAGTTTTAATCTGCATGGGAATTAGATTCGGAAGATGTATGACAGTTTTCTATTTTGCTTGTCATTGAGATAGCATCTGCCAACTGGCTCTTGTCACTGCCCCGGAAAGCACCCATGAACCCGGTGATGTTCTGTCACCGTGGGTCTGTTGTCCTTACCGTTCTCTGTCTTCTTTATTCCTGTACCAACCCGGTGAAGATTCCCACCCCGCCCAAGCATTTCACCTGCGTACTTGGAGAAAGAGCTTCACGGCCTCGCCTGAGCATACCGGAAATTCTAGACTCACTACCCAAGAACTTTGGGGAAGCTGTGGAACAATGAGAGTTATTTAGACAGGTGCACCATGATCTTGTGACCCTTGATTGCCAGTGCGTGGGTTGTACGTACAATGTGGATCCTCTTGAGAAAGGAGCAGGTCAGCCCTGAGTGAGCTAAATGGTATTGTGTGAGCTTGGATTGTGCTCCTTAACACCATGTGCTGCTTTAAACCTGTGTGGTTCATTCCTGGGTTTTTCTATTTAACGTTTTTTGGGCCATGGGTGGCCTTGGGTAAAGCCATAGCGAGTAAAAGCATATACAAAAGCAGGGTGCTGTTGTGTGTAGTGGGGTGAACTGTGAAAATAATTGTTTTACTTAGGTTTTATTTTTCAGGATATGTTTTGAGGATGTACTGTCAGCAACTTCTGTACATAAAACAGCACACACTTCTCCTTCTCATGAAGGTAGTGACTTTGCGTGCACAGCAATGCACTTTCTACACCTGCCTTCCTCGCTCTCTCTCCCATTGCGGAATGCCATTCTGTCAGTACATAATTAGTCACTGATGGGTGGGCGCTTGGGCCTATTTGCCGGGACTTTTCTACTCTAGCAAAGATTACTAAAGAAAAAAAATCTCAATTATCTGATGGCACACCTAGAAGCTGTTGTCCAGTTAAAAGAAAGTTTGGCAGGCACCTGTAGCCTGTCTAGGAGTCAGCCCTCTCTCTGCCCCGCTTCTCCAGAACCGCCTTAAGAGTGGTCACCCTAGAAGGACCATATCAATCCCATAAATAAAAACATGATGCTTGTTGGTCTATGTTTCTCCAATTTTGAGGGAGAGATTAATAGGTTTTTCTTATTTACTGATCAGTTCAATAGGTTGTATTTTTCACTAAAGTATCCATATATGTCCTTTTCCCTTTTATTTATTTGTTAATTCACTTGACATGCTGGGCATTGAGTCAATGGAAGACAAGCATTGTACCACTGAGCTATGTCCCAGCCCCTGGTGCTTTGGGAATAGGGCTGTAACTTTTTGTAAGCCACATGCTGAGAAGAAAATAGTGTGCTCTGTGTGTTCCTTGGCTCTGTCTTGTTCTTTCTCCGTATCTTTCTACCCATACATACATGAAGGCCTATCATTTTTGAATCAACCACTGGCCATGTTGTTACTGGACAGAGTTGTAATGGTTGTGTTGAGCTCCGAGTCTTTATTCATTCATAAAACACTTCCTGATAACCTGCTCACTCTGTGTAGGACACAGGTTGAATCAATTGACTGTCTCAGCTCTCAGACCAATTCCGTGGTGGGAGAGATAGGAAAGCAGGTGCATAGTCTGGGTAGGAGGAAAGTCATTCCCCCAGCTGCTCTGACAGTTCCTCATGTTTTTATCCAGGGACAGACTGAGGACTTGGGTTTGCTATAAGTTCTCAGTACTCTGCTCCAACTGGTAAAATATTCTTGGGTCTTAGGACAGAATTCCAAGCTTCATTCAGAAAAAGGCTCTGAGGACAGATACTATGAACTTGGTAGTTTTAGAAGACTGGAATGGATATAGTAAGCATTTAGGAGTTCCTTAAATTCCCCTATATTGCTAGCATGTTTCTTACCTGATTCTAAGTCCTGACACTTTTCATGGGGCTTGTCTGGTCCTGCCAGTGATGGGATTCCATGATAATTTTACAATGGGCTTCCTGGGTTTTCCCCATAGCTGACTCATTACTGAAATTGCCAAATAAAAACAATCGTTTCTGGGTTCTATTTCCACTGATTAAACCTAAATGCTCAGGCTCAGGCTCAGAGCCTTGGAATCAGCATTTCAGACCATTGGCCCTAGGGCTTCTAATGCAAAACTGGCCTCAAAAAAATGAGGCGGGAGCCCTGGGTAATGCACTTAGGCTCTGGATTGGGAACAATAGGCTTGAGATTAGATAAGGTTTCCTTCTTGGCATCTGCCTTCAGATTTGTCAAAGGCAACTTAGGGCCTAATAACTGTGAACTACCAGTTGACTATACACACCTGGCATGGTTTTCCAACACAGAATCAACCATTACTACCTCTCCACCCAAGCAATGCTCTCAGGATCCCTCAGGATTTGGTAGGTCTTTGGGTCCTGCCCATCTCCAGACCACTGTGCAGCTTCGGACAGTGCAGAGCCGGATGTGTCAAACCAGCAAAGGAGTCCCTGAGTCACCCAACTACTGCCCTCAACTCTATCTTCTGTGAGATGGGAACAGCTCTCCCCCCCCCCCCCAGAGAATCTCAGAGTTGTTACAAAGACCTTGTGAGCTTCAAGGCAGTAGGAAATGGGGATCACCCAAAACATTTCTTTCTTACTAATTAATACCCCAACAGCTCAGTCATGCTAAAAAAAAGAAAAAAAAGAAAAGAAAAAAAAAGTGCCCTAGCTCATCCGGGTGTGGTAAAAAGAATACTTTCTCACCTCTTTCTCTGGAAGATGTGTTCCATGAAGAGATGAAAACAGTGGTGGGGTACGGTGAGACAGAGACTTGGCATGTGAGGGGGGGCAGGGAAGCAGAGGAGGGGACCAAATTTTGGACAGGGTCCTGTCCCCTGAAGCTCACTGTAGGTCAGAAACTGCAGAGCTCTGTGCATCATCTTGGATCCATTTTGGGGTACCAGGTCTTCAACATATGTAAACACACACACACACACACACACACTTCTCTCAAACATGCCTGGGACGTGGCTCATAATTTGGCAGGGCTGGTCCTGCAGTTCTTTCCAGGAAGGGGCCAGCAGGATGCTACTAGAAAGAAGCATTTGTGCTGTTCTGTTTGCTAAGGGTCTGTTCCTACTACAGGACCTGACACCTGCGTTGCTATGAGCCGGCACAGGTACAGTCAGAGAGAAGCAGCCCACGAATGGTCTCTTTATTGAGTTGCCATTAGACGGTTCAGGAATGATCTTTACACCCTCATAAGAATCACTCACAGAGAAGGCCAGTTCCACAGCCAAAGTCATGCGGAGAACCTCTCCCAAATGTCCTGACTCCCTGACTTTGGCTGAGAGAGACACCCACAATCTCAGTGGTACCCTCACTTTGATGTCAAAGCTGGTGCCACCATGACTGTCATTCCAGGTCTAGGGGTGGTAGCTACTGCACTCTTGCCATTGACACCCTGTTTCTAGTATTTCTTCAGAGGTTGCTAGGAATAGCCCAGGATTGTCCCAGTCTCTATAGAAATGGCAGGCTGGATAGTGATGGACAGCAGAGGGCATGTGGTGGCCCAGTCCAAGAGACCAGATCAGAGGTGGTCGACGGATCATGTTGCTTCGTTGCTCAAAGCACGCCATTCAGAATAAAAGCCAGGATCCTTGCAATAATTAGTAAGATCCGGGACAGACAATGGAATCACCCAGAGGGTGTTTGGTGCAGGTACCTGGCACCCAATTCAGGCTCAGTAGATCTAGGACAGGTCCTGAGAACTGCATTTCTAACATTTCTGATAATGCTGGTGTTTCAGGCATACTTTAGGAACCGTTTTCCATACTGAGCTAACCCATTCCTATTGCATCTGACCTTATCCTCTCTCTTGGCTCGCTTGAGTTAGGAGCTAGCTGCGGTTTTATACACAGCAATGCTTTTTTGTCTTTTGATGCCATGGCTCACCTACCAGTTCCCGCACTAGAGCCACCATGCTAAACTCACTTCTAAGTTCTGACCTTCTGAAAGCATGCGAGACCATAAACAGACCATGTTTTTAGATGTCAGTTTTGGAGTAATCAGAGGCATACAATAGACACCTAATAAGCCTCTTCCATGTCTTTCTTTAAGCATCCCTTTCTCAGGAGGCTTTCCTTGATTGTTGTACTAACATGGGGGAGGAAAGTTTTTTTTTTTTTTTTTTTTTTTTTTTTTGGCTTATGGTGTCAGGATTGTTTATTCCTCATGGCAGGGAAGCCTATAGCATGGCTAAAAACAGGAAGCATGTGAAGGAAACACAGGGAGGGGGTAAGGTAAGGTAAGATACATACCAGTGACCTACTTCAAGTATCTCTCTCTCTCTCTCTCTCTCTCTCTCTCTCTCTCTCTCTCTCTCTCTCTCACACACACACACACACACACACACACACACATACACACACACACACACACATCTTGCCTGCTATCTACCGCCTCCCAATAATAGCATGAATGCATCACTGGATTAAGCCATTCGCTAAGTCAGAGCCCTTTTGATCTAATCCTCATTGGAAAGAATCTCATAAGCATGTTCAGACGTGTGCTTCACAGATACTATAGGCATTTGTTAGCCCAGTCATGCTGACAATCGAGATTAGCCATCACAGCCACCTGTTAACTCGATAGTGTCCTTCTAATTACATCATCTACCCCCTCATTGTTTCCTTTTTGCTTTTTCTTTCTTCAGATGTGTATGTAGTGTACACAGGTGTTTTATGCTTGTTTCCATACATTTGGACACATGTGTGTGGAAGGGTACATGTGTATATTGCATGCATGTGGAAACCCAGCATTGAGTCTGGGAATCATTTCTCTTATTCACTGAGGCAAGGTCCTTCAACCAAACCCAGACCTGGCTGATGTGACTGATCCCATCTCCACTTGAAGGCTGATATTGCAGGCAGGATGCCGTGCCCACCTGGCGTCTTACCTGGCCCTAGGGATCTTAACTCCAGTTCTCATGCTTGCAATTGAATGCTTTACCCACTTCCCTGGTCCCTTTGCTTTGTCATGTTTATGATGAACCAACAC
Organism: Micromys minutus; assembly: GCF_963924665.1. NCBI lineage: Eukaryota > Metazoa > Chordata > Mammalia > Rodentia > Muridae > Micromys > Micromys minutus. The sequence goes on from NC_137979.1 coordinate 19,466,398, forward strand.
TAAGCCTAATGTGATGTGTCTCTTGGCACAACTTCCTACCACCAGCCCTGTAGGAAAATGTTCACTAATGCAAATTTACACAACTATATATAATATATGGTATATAATATATATGTAATGTTTAATGTGTAATATGCAAACTATATAATATGCTATGTCATATATTACATATTATATAATTATTATCATATAATGTATGTGTATTACATAATAATATAATGCATATCGTATAATATATGACACATATTGGTGTGTGTGTGTGTGCATGTGTGTGTGAGTTGGGAGATGATGGCCTTTGATACTAGACTGTCAGATGTGTCCAGGCACAAACAGCCGTCCAAGGAGACAAAGTTCTCTCCTGCTTAGAAGCTTGGGTTGGAGCTTAAGACTCATTCCATTTTAAGATGCCGTTGGGTGTTTTAAAGCCAGAGACTCCAAACTAGAAGACACTGAATAACTCAGAGCCCATAATACATAGATGCAGGGGAAGAGACTGGAGTTGCTGCTGGTTTCTGAGGGAAAGTGAGCTGGGCTTGCACCCTGGTGCTGCAAACACACATTGCAGGGAAACAGTGACTGCAGACCTAGCATCTGTCATGCAGTGGACAGATGTCCTGGGTCAGGGCACTGGGGCTCCTGGAACACTCTGGGATGACTTTCATTCCTGGTACTGGGAAATAGCAAGGAGCTGGGCAACTTGGAGGAAGCCACTCCTGACGAGGGAGGGGCAGGGCCTATAAAGGAGATCCTAGGGCTGCCATATGCTTACCCTGGTCACATACTGCTGGGACCACCACTAAGAAAGGGGCAGAGAGAATGCAAGAAACCCAAAGGGGGGTTGGGAGAAAGCTTCATTGGTAGAGTACTTGCCTAGCCCATACCTTGCCCTGGGTTGGGCCCCCAGCACTACATAAATTGATCATGGTGGAACATATCAATCAATCTCAGCATTTGGGAGGTAGAGGCAGGATGGTCCAAAACTCAAGGTCATCCTTGGCTACAAAAAAAGGCCAACCTTGGCTCCATGGGACCTTGCTGCGGGGTAGTGAGACCCACTAAAGAAAGAAAAAGGAATAAAGAGGGAGACAGAAGAGGACTTTGAAGTCTGCCTTTGCTGGCTGTCACCTGCTATTTATCCTAAGGCCTTTGAAGGCAGAAGAAAGCTACCACAAGGGCCTGGAGATGAGCTAAGCCATTGGAGGAAAGGGTTAAGACTACCTGAAGACACAAAGGCTTGTGTATGAACACACAGCAAATACTCAGGACCAGTGGAGAAGTCCAGGAATACCTGTAGCTTCCCCAGTCCGGGTGTGTGCTCCAATGCAGGCAGGCTGAGTCTTAGCAAAGGATGCAGAAGTCTGGAGTCCATTATGTCTAACGAATAGCTCCCATCTTGCTCGCTCTCTTAATTGTTTGTTATGAAATGTCAAAGCATTATCATAAAATAATGCATTTAAATTTTTTAATGCATTATTGTATATAAAGAAATATTGTATTGTTCTGTGTTGTATTGTATTGTATTGTTCTTTGGAATCTAAATTTAACATTCTTTCAGATGTGCTCTGGAAGCCACTGTGAGGGAACAGCACTCATGGCTGTTGGCATGGGACAGAAAGCAAGCTCCTTAGGCTGCCTCTGCTCAGGCCAGTTATGCATGTCTGACTGCCCTGGTTTCAGTGGACAAGGTTCGAAGGGAGTGGTCGCCATTAGGAGAGTGTGTTCTGTGGAAAAAGGGTCCCTGGGGAATGGGTCACTCCTTCCGTTCTGACCTCACTGCAACTTACAGTTACCAGGGCCCTTGTGACAAGCAGCCACCTTGGAACAACTTAGGGTCCTAGCAATGGAAGCCTAGAGAATGCAGAAGAGCCTTGATCTGGCCTCTCTGGGCTCTCAACCATCTCTTCAATCTCTCTTGGACTAGGCCAGAGAGCCTGGTCACTGTAAGCAGATTATAGGGTCTTCTTTGCAGAAGGCCTGGAAATGGCTTTCCCCCTCTGGGTGGTGTCACCTGTCATGGTCCTGCTGTTGGTGTGATTCTTCTGCCAGGGTCCCTGTGTTCTCTCCAGATGCCCAGGCCTCTCCAGATGGTGTGGCTCTGTTCCTCTTCTGCTCCAGGCTTACAGTGGGTCTTACATGGGTCAGATCTAGCCAAGGCCAGGAGACAGGCTGGGCTGTGGCTTCAGGCAGAGATTCTAGTCCTATAGAATCCCAGCTGGAACAGAAAAATACAGCACTTACAGAGGACTGGGAGTTACCCAGGGGCGAGAGTGCAAGGACAGAGGTTTGACCAAGAATCTCTCGGAGAGCAAGTACCTACCTGAAGGCCAGCTTTTCTTTGTGGGTTTCAAGACATAAGAGCTATGGTACCCTAGCCCGGTGGGTCTCAACCTTCCTAATGCTGCAACCTCCTAGTTCAGTTCCTTCTGTTATAGTGACCCCCATCCATAAAATTATTTTGTTGTAACTTCATAACCGTAATTGTGCGACTGTTATGAATCAGAATGTAAATATCTGTTATATAGGATATCCTATATGCAACCTCCCATGGGGTTATAACACCCCTCCCCACAGCCTTCTTTGAAGAGGGCAGCAGGGCTCATGGTTGCTCAGGCTCTACCTTGTCTGCTCCTGCTTGGAGGCAAAGCTAAGCACAGCCTCTCAAGCTGTGCCTTCATTTGTCCCTGCTTGTCAGCAGCTTGTGGTTAGCAGGTACCACAAGGATGGACGGACAGACGGACAGATGAATGGATGGATGGGTGAATGGAAGAATGGATGGATAGAAAAATGGATGGATGGATGGATGGGTGGGTGGATGGATGGATGGATGGAAGGATGGAAGAATGGATGGATGGATGGATGGATGGATGGAGGGATGGATGGGTGGATGGGTGGGTAGATGGCTGAAAGAATGAATGGATGGTTGGATGGGTGAATGAATGGATGGATGGATGGTTGGATGGATGGATGGTTGGATAGATGGATGGATGGATGGTTGGATGGATGGTTGGATGGATGGAAGAATGGATGGATGGATGGATGGATAAATGGATGGATGGATGGATGGATGGATGGATGGATGGATGGAAGAATGAATGGATGGATGGATAAATGGTTGGATGGATGGATGGATGGATGGATGGAAGAATGGATGGATGGATGGATAAATGGATGAATGGATAAATGGATGGATGGATGGATGGATGGAAGGATGGATGGATGGATGGAAGGATGGATGGATGGATGGATAGATGGATGGATGGATGGATGGATGGATGGATGGATGGATGGAAGAATTGATGGATGGATGGATGAATGGATAAATGGATGGATGGATATATGGATGGATGGTTGGATGGATGGATGGATGGATGGATGGATGGATGGATGGATGGATAAATGGATGGATGGATGGATGGATGGAAGAATGGATGGATGGATGGATGGATGGATGGATGGATGGATGGATGGGTGGATGGGTGGGTGGGTAGATGTGTGGAAGAATGAATGGATGGATGGATGGTTGGATGGATGGATGGGTGGATGGGTGGATGGGTAGATGGATGTGTGAGTGGGTGGGTAGATGGATGGATGGATGGATGGGTGGGTGGGTAGATATGTGGAAGAATGAATGGATGGATGGATGGTTGGATGGATGGATGGGTGGATGGGTGGATGGGTAGATGGATGGGTGAGTGGGTGGGTGGATGGATGGATGGATGGATGGATGGATGGATGGGAGCAGGAACTAGGACCTGTAGTGGCCAGAAAATGAAATAACAGAATCTGTGCATCAGCTGGCAATGTGAGTGTGTGAGGTGCCCCTCCTTCTAAAATAAGGTCAATGGCGTCAGCCACCAAAGGAACGAAATTAGCAGAACAAGCAAGTGGGACCCCATTTCCTGAGGACCTTCCCTGAGCTTAGGGGCACACCAAGCGGGGGTTGCACATGCACTGTCACAATGTCCAGCCCTGTTGGCTGCCAAGGAACCGTTTGTGAAGGAATGAGTCAGCCAGGGCTGCTGTGCTAAAGAACAAAGGACAGGTGTCAAAATAAAAGCTTGTGACCATCCAAGGGCTGAATGAAGCATGTGTTCTCAGCCCTAGCTCAGGTTCTCAAACAAATTTGAGGCAGGTGCCTGTGCAGAAGGGACATCAAGGAGGTTGGTGGGAAGAAACCCTGGGGAAGACAGTAAGCAATCAATAGAGTGATGCTGGAAGCCCTCTGCCGTCTTACTAGAGCTCTGAGTGGGAGTGGGGGATGCCTCTGAACTTTTACTTGGACCTTTGACTCCCCACACTGACTAACATTTGCATGTATACCTCATCCCCTGCCCACCCCAGCTGAGCCAACATCTTGAGAGGAATTCATTGGTGAGCAGCATCAGGGAAGGGGTGCTAAGTTGCCACACCCACTCTCCTGGCAATTTTTTGGAGAGCAGACCATATCTGGCCTAGAAAAAGAAAGTGATCTTGGAAGTCTGCATGAAAGATGGGTCACTTTGAGACTTCATAAATACACAAGATGGCAGCCAGACAACAGTGGAGGCATGTTCAGATATCAACAGGGCAGGCTAACCAGGACTGTTGAGAAGGTTGTCTAGACCGGTAGACAAGTACAAGACACTGCTGCAGCTTGCTGGGAGTATGGGGTTGTTCTCTGTCATGTTTGTATCTGGTTGTGGGGTAGGGGGTGGGGTTTACAGGTAAACAACTCAAGACAAGAGACAGATTTGGAGCCAGCAGTCCAACCAGTTTGATGAGAGGAAGTGAAGTAGATAGTTTCTGCTTTTGGATCTTCGGTTGGGGGAAGCCAGAAGGCCAGGGCGAAAGCAGAAACTTGGGGCTGACCCTTGCCGATGCTGTCATCCTGGGAAGCAGTTTGACTACCAAGCAAGCTGACCCTGAGTGCATGCATGTGTGCTTACATTTTTGCTTGTGTGCTTGTGTGCATGCTTATGTGCATGCGTGCATGAGTGCTTCTTTGCATGCATGTTCTCTTTTTCATCTACCTTGTGGGTTCCAGGGATCAAAGTCTTTTTGATTGACAGCAAGCATCTTTACCTCAAAAGCTATCTCTCCAAGCCATGGCTTTAAACTTTTCATCCTCCTGCTTCAGCTTCCTTAGTGTAGGGATTACAGGTGTAGATGTGGGACACCACGCCTAAGGAAAGTTATTTTTAACATCAGAAAATGTTGTAAGTTCTGGGGGACAGGAACAGAATGGAAGTGTTGGTTAATTTCTGATCAGCCTGTGTATGTAGCTGAGTCTCAGGAGAGGTAACCAGGAAGAAGCTCAAAACTGTTGTTCAACCAAGACATAGAACAGGCAGCACATGGGGATACATGAATGTCATCTGCACTTGGGAGGCAGAGGTAGGAGAATCACAAGTCACTCTGGCTAAATAATGGGACCATAACTCTAAAAACAAAAACGAATGACCTAAGGACAGAGCGGTGTAGTCTGAAGGTACCTGGGGCTCACCCATCGGCCAAGGACTATCTTTCTACAGACCAAGGTTCTTTGCTCTGAGCACTAGAGTCTGAGGTTACCATAGGCTTTAAGAAGAAACACTCAGTTTACAGCTGGGGATTCTGGGACTAGAGATGGGAGCCCTAGGGACAGAAGTAGAGAGGAGTAATGGGGGTGGGGTAGACGATTCTAGCTGGGAGGCAGGTTCTAGCTCCTCTGGTCCACCATGTAGAGAAAGGCCTTGGTTAAGGGATGCTCTGCCAAGAGGAATAAGGTTGGGCGTAAGGGACATAGGCAAGAAGCATACTCCTGTGGGACTGAAGTATAAAGGAAGGTGTCCGTTGGCTTCTGCTATGGAAGAAGGTGACCTCACTCTGCCCTGTGATACTTGGCTTCCATCACAACATTCTCAAACTGATCTTGTTTTTCCCTTGACAGAGACCACCTGGGAACGTCCCAGCAGTTCTTCTGGGATTTCAGCCAGCCCTGGCCCTCACAGGAGCTCTCTGCCTCCAACAGGTAAGAGCCACTCAGCAGCTTAGGAGAAGTGGGAGGGCTCTCTACCCACTTTCACTGGGAAGCTGAGAGTGTGGGTCCTGGGACCTGAAACCTGCTGTGGTGTGTTGTAAACCAGACCTGGAGGTGATCTAGACCATGTCCCTAAAGTTTGGCAACACAGAAAACAGTTTATTATTTTTCCCCATGTAATTCCCTCCCTCCAGGCAGCTTTCCCTGACTACTCTGTTCGGGGCCCTCAACCTCTCAATCTGTATCACAGCATAGTACAGTTCATGTTCTTCTCTCTGTTGAGGCTCTCCTCCCACGATGTACTGAGGGCAGGGCCTGGATGTCTCCTAGTGCTCCGGTCTCTATGTCTTCACACAGAGCCTGGCTTCATTGTTGTAGGAATTCATAGTCATCAGTTGCCTCTTCGGAGACTACTCAGCACACATGGGCTCACCAGAGTCCTGTGCTGTCACCTGTGGGGAATGGAGCTCTGGGTGAAGTTGGTTTGGACCTCTTTAGAGGGCTGGGAGTCAGAGACCCTCCAACCCCTAGAAGCATGTCAAGAGCACTCCTTGGCCCAGCTTCAGGTGTGCTGGGCCTCTAGGGTGTCAAGAAGGGTGGAGAGGTAGGGAAGAGGGTCGGGGGGCCTGGGCAGTGGCTTCCCACACCTCATCAGCTTAGCACAGCAGTTCCTAAGTCTAAGACTGTAGAGTTTTGCACAGCCAGCGCCCTGGCCAAGAAGCTTAATGCTCATGCTCTCATTGGAGAATTGGCCGGCACGCGCTGTTCTGGAAGACACCCCGATGCACCCCGTCATTTTGTAGGGACTCCTACTGTGTTCCTTCACAGCATGTCATGGACTTGCCAGTCTGTCTGGTCTAAATTCTGAGAGGCTCTGCCTTCCAGGGCACTGGGTAGGGTCTAAGACTATCGTAGGACAGGACACTCACTGGTATCTGCTAGAAAGACTCTGGGGCTCTTGCTAAATGTTCCAAAGGGCACAGGAAAGGACCACGGAGAAGACTCCAGGGCTTATGGGACTACAGTGAGAGTTCAGAAACTGTTCTGAGGTACAAAACATCCATCCAGCGCTGCCCACAGTAGGGGTCTCTGGGACATGCATGACCCATAAGGTCAGGGACGAATGTCTTGCATTCTTTTTACATCAGCCATATCATATGCTGAAAAGTGGATTCTAACTGAATGTGAGGCCCTTTTTCTCGTTATTTAAAGTCTACCATCAGCAGCATTCTGTAATTTGGGAGATTATTGCTTCTTTCCTGTGGTCTTGGCCATGGTTCTTCCCCCACAGGGTGACCATGAGAGGGTTTGACCTGGCTTCATGATGTTGATCGTGTTAACTGTGGGGTTTAAAGATACCTCAGCAGTCCATTGGCCCTCCACCTTCCCTCCTGCCATCGTCTGTACATCTACCCTCCACCTCCCACCCTACCATCCACCCCTGTTCTAATTTCACTCTGTTGCTATGAGAAAACACGCCTATCAAAGGTAATTTAAGGGACGGAAAGGGTTGTCTCAGCTTATAGGTCACAGCCTGTTATTGAGGGAAGTCAGGGCAGGAATGCAAACAAGAACTTAAACAGGAAACTTGGAGGAACACCGCTTGCCAGCTTCCTCACTGGCCTGTGATTAGCTAGCTTTCTTACACAGCCTTGGACCACCCACCTAGGATGGTGCCTCCCACAGTGGGTTCGGCTTTCCTGCACCAATTATTAATCAAGCCAACCTGATCTACACAGTTCCTCAACTGAGGCTTCTCTCTCAGATGACTCTAGGCTGTGTCAAGTTGACAATTAAAGCTAGCTAAGAATAACACTCTACCCCACCCCATCATTCTCCCTCTTTCCTTCTCCCACTCTGCAATCCATCATCTTCCCTTCATTCGCCGTGCTCCCTGTCATCCTCCCCCTTTCCACCCTCCTCCATTGTCCATCCAAACATCCTCCCTTCACTGACTTTCACCCATTCTTTATACCCATCCCTATCCTCTGTCCATCCTCCTCTGACTTTCCATATTCCCACCATCTTCCCTCTATCTACTTTCCTCCCTTCCTTCCTTCAGCCACCCTCCATCCCTCTTCCATCCTCCCCATCCATTCTCCATCCTCCCTCTGTCTCCCATATTCCCTCCATCCACCCTCCATCTTCATGTATCATCCAGTGAGACCAGGGTCTGGCGTACGCTACTGTCTTCTTTCTCTCTGTTCGAATCTAAGTCTAATCAATAACGAATGAAGTGGTGGCTACTCTATTTCTTTGTAGGGGATCACAGCGCCCCCCAGCTCTTTTTCTCATTTAGTTTTATAGAGACTTAGCATTGTTGTAGGAAGAAAAACAAACACAGTAAGGATCTGAGGTTGCTTTGGAGATGCACGAAATCCTCAGGTTCTTAAGGATGCAGCCTCCTGTCATGAAGACCCAGTGGGGCCAGGTCTTTCTGTTTGTTTGTTTCTGTGAAAGTCACTGAGGTGGTCTTTTTTTTTTTATTTTATTTATTATTTCTCTCTCTTTCTTTCTCTCTCTCTCTCTCTCTCTCTCTCTCTCTCTCTGTGTGTGTGTGTGTGTGTGTGTGTGTGTGTGTGTGTGTGTGTGTGTGTGTGCATGTGCACATGTGGATGTGCCTACCACAACATCAGAGGTCAGAGAACAGCTTTGAGGAGTTGGTCCCAGTCCTTCCCCTGTGACATCCAGGTATCATACTTAGATGGTTAGACTTGCCCAGTACATTTACTGGCTGAGACATCTCCCAAACTCTGTCAACCACCTTTATCCCCAAGTATGCCACTGTTTCCCACTCCCGGGAACAGACACCCTGGGGCACTTGAACAAGCACAAAGGAAATAGGCCAGGCAATCCCTGCACACACTGACAAGGAGTGAAAGTGGGGCACTGTGACAGTGGTTGGGGAATCAGAAGACCTCAGCCAAGAAGAGACATTTAGGACAAGATTTGGGGACAGGCATAAGGTAGGGTTGGGGAGGGGTGGGAGAGGCAATGACTCTGGCCAGGAGCAGCCAGGTCAAAGGTGCTAAGGCAGGAGCAACCTCAGTCTCATGCATGAGCTTGAAACTAGAAAGGGGCCAGCTGAGGAAGGGGTCAGTGCTCTGGACAGGAGGAAGTTGGGGACAGGTTCTGCAAAGCCAGGTGAGCTGAGAAAGGAACATACTGGATTTTATGTTGCCTGTGGAGGCAGAGGGGGCGGACAGCTGCCAGGCTGCAATAACACTCGGCTCTCTGTTAGGAGTGGTAAGGATCTACATCATGTGTGTGTGTGTGTGTGTGTGTGTGTGTGTGTGTGTGTGTGTGTGTGTGTGTCTGTCTGTCTGTCTGTCTGTCTGTCTGTCTGTCTGTGTGTCTGTGTGTGTGTCTGTGTGTCTGTGTGTGTGTCTGTGTGTATATCTCTGTATCTCTGTCTATGTGTCTATGTGTATGTGTATGTGCCCATGTGTCTGTGTTTCTGGTTGTCTGTTTCTGTGTGTGTGTGTGTGTGTGTGTGTGTGTGTGTGTGTATCTGTGTCTATGTCTATGTGTGTGTGTGTGTGTATGTGTCTCTGTATGTATATCTGTGTGGCTATGTCTATGTGTGTATTGTGTGTCTATGTGTCTCTGTGTCTATATGTTTGTGTGTGTCTATGTATGCCTTGTCTGTTTGCATGTGTGTGTGTGTGTGTGTGTGTGTGTGTGTGTGTGTGTGTGTGTATGTGTGTGTGTGTGTGTGAAGGGCAGTATAGAAAACCCAGTCACATTTCTTGACCACAGACCACAAACCACAGAGATCCCTCTGGTCCCTCTTGAACTAAAACATGGAACACTGAACAATGTCAAGAAACCACAGATTAACTTCACCGAGCTGCAGGGGTGTGGAGGAGTAGGGGTGCAGAAGCTCGCTTTTAATTCCAGGGACCTTCCTACCTTCCAAGGGATAAGGCTGGTTCACTCCTCTCACTGTTAGTAAAAACAGCCATGTTCCCCTGGGGAGGAGAGATCTACATATAAACCTGAGTCCTCAGAACACATTCTTCTTTTTAAATCTTGGGTGATATTTACATGACCACTGAGCCAGGGACCTGACCTACATTGCCTCCTTTAATGTCACCAGAGTTATGAGGCCCTGTGGATTCAGTGGCTTTACTAGGGTTGCCTGCTGACAGGCTTTCTAAATGAAAAGCCATTCAAACCACAACAGAACTCCTGAGAGCCTTTCAGTAACTGCTGGTAACATCAGAGTTCCTCTCTGGGCTGGTTTAGCACACATTGTGGAAGGATTGGTTTGCAGAGAGAGAAACAGTGTCAGGCACCGGAGAGAAAAGAAGAGAAAGGCAGTGTGTTCTTTGAGTATCATGCCTGAGTCGCCTGTAGGATAAAGGACAGTGGAGAGCGATGCTGTCCTTCCTATAGGGCTTGTGGGGACCATGAACATGGTCTGTATCTCACGCTAAGTACTGAGGCCAATGGCCATTTGTGCCCCTCGTGTGACTAGTATGTCTGAGAAACTAAAAACTTAACTTTAACTTAACTTTAAAAACCCTTTGGAACAAATTTATGCTTACAAACAAGTGGGAAAAAATAGCAGAGCAAGTTCCCGTATACCCTTTCTCAAATTCAGTTTTGGGGAAGGAGATGCTCATTGGATGTGTGACCCAGGGCCTCATATATGCTAGGCAAGCCAAGCCCTCTACCACTGAGCTATAATCTCAGGCTGCCCTGTAGAGCCTTGACTCAGTTTCCCCTGTGAGTGTTCCCCATATTCAGAGTCCATTTGTCAGAACAGAAGCGAGCCTCGTGTGTTAGTCTTAACTGAATGTCAGACCTCACTTGGATTTCATAAGTTTTCCTTGGATTTACTTTTTCCAGTCGAAGATGTTTCCCTGAAGCTCTGCCACATTTCTATTTTATTTAAATTCAGTTAAAAAGCCACCTGCAGCCAGTGGTTGGTGCATCTAACAGAGCAACTGTTCTAAAGGAGCTCATGCCAGAACCTCTGGGCCTGAGGTGTGCACTGAGCTGATGCTTTTCTTAAAGATAGGAACACCTACCATTTACAAAGGGTTCCCTCACATTTACAAAGGCTGCCCTGGTAGGGCATAGGTGAGAGTGTTTGGGAAAACTGGGTTTAGGGACAGACCTTTGCCAGCCTTAGGGATTGTGGGTCAAGTTAGGAATCATCTGGAAGACGCGGGGGATCCATGTACAGGGAAGATCGATGCCCAGGCTTACCTAGGACCTGCCAGGATTTGGGAGGAGCCTGGGAACAAGTGAGCTGGAGAGTAGTCAGCAGACGGCTATGTCTTCCTTGAGCAGGGACCCTTGCAGGGCTTCAAGCCACGCCCTCAAGCTCAGCCCTAGGTCAGAAAGCTCTGGATCATTCTGCCACACAGGAGCAGGGCTCTCTTCCATCACAGATTAGCAAGCAGTCAGACTGAAAGCCTGCTCCCCACCTAAATCAGCCCTCCCTGTTTTTATCAGGTGAGTAGAGCATGGTGGTCCCTGTTGAAAGGGGGCTGCAAGGACTTAAAACCTGTGATCCTGGTGTTTGAAGTGTCTGAGTCCCACCATGTCTTAGGCTTTTACGCGATCACAGCCACAGAAGAAAATGCACCATGAGCTTCATCTTCAGGAACACAGTCTACATTCTAGACAGTCAAGATGTACAGTAATGACCAATTGGCCAGACAGAAGTTTCTGGGACAAAATCTCATTCTTGTAGAACTATTTTTCTGAATGGCCTAAGGGGTTCTCTGAATTCTCTGATGAAGTGGGGTTGAAGAGGCACCTGTAAGGCATGCTGAAACAAAAAAGAGGCAGAGCTGTGCCTGCTTGTAAGCAGGGTGCTGGCATCAGAACCCTACTCTAATGTCTCCTGCAACTGTAGCTGTATTTCTCAAACGTGAACTCCATAACAGTCTACATCATTGCCCTAGATTGCTCTCTCTCTCTCTCTCTCTCTCTCTCTCTCTCTCTCTCTCTCTCTCTCTCTCTCTCTCTCTCTGTGTGTGTGTGTGTGTATGTGTGTGTGTGTGTGTGTTTGCATGTGCTGGATAGTGCTGCCCGTGATATCTGTAGCATACATAAATACACACGTAAAGAACTCCCTCAAAAGTGATCTATTACAGCAAGTGAAGCACCATGGTGACTCACTGTGTTTAATGTGTTTAATGTAGGGGTAAGTGGGTTGATGGTGGATGGATGGATGGATGGATGGATGGATGGATGGATGGATGGATGGGTAAGCAGAAGGATAGATAGATGGGTCATTATGTAAACAGGTTGTAAACAGATAGACAGATGGATGGATGTAAGGGAGAGAAGGCAGGAAGAATCAGTGGACAGATTTCCAGAACAGTGAGGCTCAGAGTTCCCTGCTTTCTTACCAGAAGAAGGATAAATTACTATACTCTTTCCATTGAGTTAGGCCAGAGCCTGAGATGTTGTATGAGGGTGTGCAAGGCTAATCCTCTGTTCTTTTCTTTTCTTGGGCAATGGAAACCTGTAGGCTGGGGCTTGGGAAGAAACTTTCTATAACAGGAAGTGGGGCTGAAAAGAGATGGGAGAGCTCCCGGGAGGGTAAATTCCAAGTGGCGGAGACTGCTGGCTTTGTTGCTTAGTCTCTTTGTGTTTTTCTGTTCCCTCCATCCCTGTTGTCACCCCTCTCTGCTCATCCTTCTCCTTTTTATCCTGTTCTGACTAGCCATGAGGCCAGTGTGTGGGTACCCATGTTTATATTTGTTTTTGAAGTTACTACAGTTACCAACCAGTTGGAGCTTTCCATTCCCCTTTTTAAGTCACAGAAGCCCCTGAGTTGGGAGTTTCAGACTTTCTCTTATGCCCCATCCTACTCTATGCACATGTGGCTGAGTAATCCTTGACCAACTTTACTTCCCCCTCAAAGGCTGGGGGCCCAGAAAATCTCCACATGGGCTTCATTTTTCCTGTGGCCAGTAACTAATGAATTAGGAGCCCACAGGATGGGGATGCTCATAGGCAAGGGCCCTGGGGGTTTCAAGGGCTTTAAATGGTTCTTGTTTGCACTGGTAAGCTTTCTGAATGTGCCTGCCTGGAGTAGAGAGGCATGACCCACTACAGGGTCAGAAGGGAACTGCTGTGTGGGGAGAAACGGTTGAATGGAAAATTAGTTTTTTCTCCCATTAATTGTTTTGACATGAGCAGTAATTAGCCAACAGCTGACAGACTAGAACTGAAGATAGAACAAGGGGCTGGATTAAAGGCAGGATGCCTGGGCATTAGCTGGCTCCTGGCATGGCCGAGAGCCAGGGGAGCCAGGGTTAAGGGACAGGATGCAGCTTATAGCATGCCGAGTGGTTTCTGGGAAGAGAAGGAGTGTGGGGTCAGAAAGGCAGCCTCTGCCCTCAAAAAGCTGGAAAACAACCTGGGCTTCGAGGGACTCGGTGATGTCAGACAGTCAGATAGTGATGAAACGCAAGCTTCGCGTCATCACTAGACTGAGCTATGATTTGTCTCTGTGGTCAGAATACACAGACTGAGACGCGCCACATGTTTCTAGGTCTTGGAATAACTGTGGCTTGACATTTCTTTAGAGCTTTAACAAGTTTGACTCATGAAACCGTCTGGGCCTGGTGCCTTTTAATGAGGTGCACTTTGTAAAGGTTCTCCTTCTCTTCCTTTCCCCTCTTCTCCCCTCCCCCTCTCTTTGTCCCTCTCCTCCTCCCCCATATCTCCTCATCTCCTCCCTACCTTCCTCCTCCCCTTCTCCTTCTGCTTCCCCTCCCATTTCAAGTGTTCTTCAGATCACTTTGATAATTTGAATCATATGGAAGGTTTGGATTTTATTAGTCTATGATTAGAAATCATGTGCTCTTGTATTTTTTTTAAAAAAATTGCCTGTGTTTGCTGTGCTTAAATGTTCTAATTCCTCATTCTAAGCCTTGTGGTCACTCTCAATTTAAGCCACTTCACCTCCTTTTCTTATGGTTGTTGCAATTCCTACCACACCCAACACACTCATGCACTCGCACAAGGGCACACACATGAGAGCGAGGGAGAAATAGAGTGCCAACTTCAGGTCGCCAATGTCATTCCTGTCTCTCAACATTAATGTTCCTCACTGGCCCTGCCTCCTATTGGTTTTGTTTGTCTGTTTGTTTTATTGGTCATTTAATTTATTTTTCTCCAAGATCTTTAGGAAAGTGTTTAGTCCATTTATTTTTTTCCCCTTTGGGCTTGGTAATAGAATAATTAAGGCTATGAATTCTCCTCAAGCTATAATGCAGGCTTTATCCATTTACTTTAACGTATCCTTACTTACTTTTTTTTCTAAATAATGTATAATTATGATTGTAAGTTCTATTTTAGCCCGACAGTGCTTAAGAGGACCTTCTCTTAAGTTTCCAACTATCTGGAAGTTTGAAGGTTGGGAGCTTTGTGTGTTTACTTTTCATTATTAATATCTACTTTTATTGTGTTCTGGTCAAAGAATGTGGCCTGAATTATTTATGCCTTTTGCGATACACTGGCAGTTTATTTGTGGCTTAAGCATGGTTAACATTTCAAATGCCCCATGGCTTCTTGGCAAATGTTATCCTCTTTGTTTATAGGGAAGGATGTTTTACCCATGTCCTTCGCTCAGCCCTTTAAATTAAATTACGCAGATCGTGTTTGTCTTTATGCCTGTCTATGAATCAGTCCCAGAGCTCACCAAGTGTGCCAAGGTTTCCACCACCATCTTAGACTTTCTTTTTGAGCCATGTGTTCCCTATGTGGATTGTTCACCTTGCAGCCCTCCAGCTTCACACCAACATGCTGGGATTTCAGGTGTGGACCGCCACATCCAGTTCCAGCATCCGTCCTCTCTCCACTTCGACACTGTCCTCTTTGATGAGCAAACATTCTCCAGAGTCCCACTTTGGCAGTGGGTATACTGTGGCTGGTGGAATAGCCTTCCTGACAGAGCCACTTGATTCTCTGAGCCGGTTCCTTCAGCCTCTGATGCTTCTAGAGTCTGCGTTTTCCTCTCCGGCTGCCTCTCTCTCATTGGGTTGATAAGGTTATTTGGCCAACCGTCTGAGAGCTGAATAAGGACCGTGGCAGGGGAGCTGGCTAGGCAGGATCATCCCACTTTCCTCTCTAAGCACTGAAAGAGGTGCCTGCTATCTGCCTGTTTCTCTTGTCTTGGGGCATGTGTGTGTGTGTGTGTGTGTGTGTGTGTGTGTGTGCATGTGTGTGCTTGAGAGTGTACACACCTGCTGAGCCCTCTTCATGAGTCTCAAGCTGATCTTACAGATCGGAGAGAAGCCCAGCCACCCAGGGGCTGTTGAGCATTGCCCTGCTTGGAAATAACCCTGAGTTGTTATTGCAAGCAATAGAAGAAGGGCTACATCCCCCAGCACAAAAAGGTTCTCCCTAGAAGAGTCGTCGCCTGCTCACTGCTCATGGTTTTCTTTATCCATAGCCTCTCTCCATCCCAGGCCTAGTGTCCCTTAGCTAAGATGCATTAGGACCAGAAGTGTTTCTGACTTGGGAATATTTACACACAGGTAAGGAGACATTTGGGGGATGAGATGCAAATGTAAACATAGAACCCCATAGGTAAGTTTACACAATATTTTAAGCTCTGTTTCATGGCATAGAATTGTCTGTTTGTGATGTCATCTATAACACTCCAAAACTTTGGGGTTCTGAGCTGCACCTCACTACCTTCCTTTCCTTAGGCCCCTTGTCCCAAAGGCTTCATGGCCTCCCAGAGCAGTGTTCACAGCTAGGGACCAATATTCAACCACGTGGGGGCATTTTACATTCAAATGGAATGCCCTGCCTTTTGTAGGCACTGGCAACTTTTAGATGTGTTATCTTCTGCTTCCTGCTTGCAGAATTTCTGGAAGAATCATGGATTGAAAATTACTTTCAATGTCTGCCTATAGTCCTTCAACTAGTCTTTCTATGGGCGTGTATCCATTGGCTGTCTCCCCCAGCCTGGGGCATAAGGACAGCTTAACTCTCCAGTTTCCAGACATGGTGGAAGCTGATGGTTCTCGGGCTAAAATCCAGCAAGAACATCAACCTCCCCTCCCCTCCCCTTTCCTACTCACCCTTTTAAACTGAGTATACTGCCTGCATGAGCAGACATGCAGTGCATGTGTGGTGATACCCGCAGAGGCCAGAAGAGGGTATTCGACCCCAGGAATGAGTCTAGGTGTAGGGGTCAGGGACTGAATCCAGGTCCTCTGAAGGAGCACCTTAGCCTCTCAGCCACCTCTCTCCTTTGCCCTTTCCTTTACAATAAGGCCCTGTGAAAAATGCAGATCTTTTATCCCCACTACCTCCTTGGGAGTATACTAACTTCACAGATTTAGAGACTGTCTGGAAACACACACACACACACACTATTTTTTTCACCGAAGAGAAATAGCTTCCCCAGCTCATGGATCTGGGAATGAGTGTGAGCCCCAGTGTGAACCCATGAGGTCCAAAGTGGGAAGCAAGGCTGAGGCTTGAAGCTAGCTGTGACAAGTGTGTTGAACCTCAGCAATGGGAAAGCATTGCAATAGGGCTTCCTTTAGCCTTTGAAAAGAGGCTTATCAGCACACAGTGGGGATATAAATGAGTATTCCCCAAGAAACACATGTTCTAGAGGGGTGTGACTTTAAAGTCTTGTGTGTTCATAGGGTGAGTGGGGTCTGTGTGTGTGTGTGTGTGTGTGTGTGTGGTGTAAGTATGTATGTAGTAGGTGTGTGGTATGTGGGGGTGTCTGTGGTATGCTTGTGTATGGTACCTGTAGCATGTGTGTGGTATATGTACATGGTATGTCTGGTGTGTGTGGTATGTATGTATATAAGTTGTATGTTGTGTGTGGTATGTGGATGTAGTGTATGCATGATGGGTGTTTCTGTGTGTGATGGGTGTTTTATCTATGTGATTTGTGTGTGTGGTATGTGTATGAGTGGTGTGTGTGTGTGGTGTTGGAGGCCGTGAGAAGTGTGTGTGGTATGGGTGTGTGGTATGTGCTTGTGTGGTGTATGTATTGTGCATGTATACTTCTAAGGAGTGAACTCAGACCCTTGAATATGCGAGAGACATTCTACTACCAAGCCACATCCTAGGCCTTTCTTGTGTTGTTATTTTTGCTTTGCTTTATTGAGACTGGGTCTCACTCTACAACTCCTGCTGGATTAGAATTCACTATGTAGTGAAGGCTGGTCTTGAACTCACAGAGATCTACCTGCCTCTGCCTCCCAGGCTCGGGGATTAAAGGCATCTGCCACCATGTCTGGCCCTTTGTATTTTTTATCTTAGTGATAAAACCTAGTGAAGTGTCATCTCACTTTCCCAGGCTGGTCTGGAACTCACTCTGGAGCCCGTGCAGCCTTGAACTTGTAGGTTTTCTGCTTCAACCTCCCGAGCTCTGCAGTGACAGGTGTGAGCCACCAGGCCCTGGATTTGTTTTAGGAAAGCTGGTGCTCACGGATTCATGCACTTGATCATCATTTTAATTAGGAGAGCCAAATTTCATAACTAATCCATCCCGTCCTCTTTCCATTAACCAGCTGAACTTCCCCCAAATCTAAATCTAAAACTTTGAACACTGACATCTCTGCGTGTTTGGGGCTTGGGAGCATGCAATGGTTACTTTCTGTGACAAAACCACATGGCAAAGCAACTTAAGAGACTGGGAAGATGCTTGCTGTGTAAGCATGAGGAATTGACATCTGTTCCCAGTAGCCATGTAAAACACCAGTGTGACCATGGGTGTCTGTAACCCCAGCACTGGGGAGGCAGAGAGGCAAGTGGACCTCTGGGTCTTGGTGGTCATCAGCTTGGCCTAACTGGTGAGCCTGGGGTCCTGATGAGAGACCCTCTCCCAAAATAAAAATGCCCCTGAGAAGCAACATCAGAGGTTGATCTGTGGAAACAACATAGACACACAGACACATATACACTACACACACAGAGAGAGAAAGAGAGATAGAGATAGAGAGAAAGAGAGACCACCACCCCCCACATTCATATATTACACAATACACACAGTCACCACATACACAACACACACACACACACACACACACACACTACCTTGACACCACACCACATCCATATATCAAACTACATACATATTATACCACATACACACACACTACTCTCTCACACACACACACATTATACCACACATACACACCACACACACACCCCACGCCCTACACCCAACAAGTACTCACATACACACTATTCCTTTACACACACCACACACACATTCACATACACACCACTCCCCCCCGCACACCACTCCCCTATACACATATCTCACACACATACACCACTCCTCTACATACACACACCATACAACATACCACTCCTCTACACACATATCACACCACAGACAGACAGACACACACACACACACACACACACACACACACACAATTTTTCTCTACACACACACACACACACACACACAATTTTTCTCTACACACCACACACACACACACACACACCACTCCTGTACACACACAGGAAGGGTTTCTTTTGAGTCATTACTTGGAAGGATGCAGCCATCATGACAGGAAGGTGAGGGAGTGGGAGACAACTGGTCAACTGCCTCAGTTGTTGAGTAGATGAAAGCCGGTGCTAAGCAGGCTTTTTAGGACCCCGCTATGAAAGTCTGGAAAAGTTAGTGAGTCTATGCATGCTTACATTGAACTTCCTACAGCCAAACCTCTCTGGAAGCACCCTCACGAGTCACGCCCAGAGGTGTGTGTTCTACTAACTCCAAATCCAGTCGAGTGAAGGCTGTCTCGGTGTCTGTCTCTTCAGACGGGGGTCGTGAGGCTGGTATGAGAATAGGCAAACATGCAAACATTCTCAAATTCTAAAGAGTCCGGGATCTGAACTATTGTTTGATCCCTGAGATTTCTGAAAACAGATTGTCACCCTTACTTACAGGCCAGCATTCAGAGATTGGGGGTAGAGGAACCCCCCCTCCCAGAGAGAGGAAGAGGACTCGTAGGGCCGGGTGGAGGAGCCACCTGACTCAGGAGAAAGAGAGGACCCTCATCAGCACCTGTGACGGCAGCTGGGCTCTGATGGCCTGGGCTTCTGCTGAGCATGCTCTTGAGAAGCAAGCCAGTCCCCCGAGAGCTCAGTACACTGGCTGCCAGAAATTAGGGACATTTTTCTATCCAATCCTAGCTCTGAGCTGCAGATCGGGTTCCAATAGATGGCTCCTGCCACATGAGACCTCTTGCAACCCTGGGATTAAGTGGGAGAGAGAGGGCTGCCGTGGCCGGAAGTCGAAGGTGCCTGTCTGTGGCCCCCGAGGCATCTGAGCTGTGTCTCTGTCCCTACAGTGAATGGATACCACGCATCAGGGACCCCGGCGCACCCTCCAGAGACTGCCCACATGAGTCTCCGAAAATCCACCGGTGATCCCCAGGTAAGGGGCTGCCAAGGGAGGTAGGGGCAGTGGAGTATCTAGCTCAGGAAAGATGTACGTGGGGGTCAGGAACAATGGTCCTTTTCTGCTATTAGTGGAAAGTACCTCTGGGCTGTCCTAAGTCCCTGATGATAGATGGCTTGCAGAATTGCAGTTCATTGGTTCTCTAGAAATGGAGGGTAATTTGGATCGAGAGATGCTGATTATAATTCGCAGGGCAGAGAGAGATCCACTCTGCTACCCACGTAAACACTAGTGTCAAGGTTTCCTGTCAGGTTAGGAGTGTGAGCCAGCCAGCCATTGTCCGCGAAGTCCTTTGTTGTGCCCATCCTAGGTCACCTGGAATGAAATATAGAGATGTGACCATCTCATTCTAATCCAGCATAAAAATGGCTTCAGGACAGGAAGAATTGAGGGTGTCTTTATTTCTGTGACAGGATCTTATGTAACTTAGGTTGGCCCTACTTTTTGATCCTCCTGCCTCCAGCTCCCAAGTGCTGGGATCACAGGCATCTGCCGGCACTCCCAGCTGGTACTGTGTTTTAAGACACACTGCTGTCTCCTTCGCCATCTCACCTGACCAGTGTGACATTGTGAGACGGGTAACAAGAGCACCCTCATGATCATGGGGCCAAACAGCAAGCTCATGAGAGCGAGTCAAGGGTCATGGCGGCCCCAGTGAAATGTGCTATGGTTTTCTTATTTGCAAGAAGTAACATCTCTCTGTGTATGTGTGTGTGTGTGTGTGTGTGTGCGTGTATGTATGTGTATTGGGGTGGTCTCCTCACAAAGTATCAAGAAAAGCTTCTTAATGAAGCCTCTATGCCCTGTCATACTTTCTCTGGAAGCAACATTGGCAGCCTATGGAGATGCCTGATGATGATGATGGTGGTGGTGGTGGTGATGATGATGATGGTGGTGGTGACCGATAGCCATGGTGTTAATGTTGCTAAGAACAATGACAGTGTTTGTTGCAGCCTCTGTGTGGTCACCCTGTGCTCTGTGAGTGCCATCAGCTAAGGTGTGACACACACTTCAAAATGCAGCCAAAGCTGTTGAGTTTGGAAACTTAGTAAGTTTTCCTCTCAGGGGACCAAACGTTGACTGGGCTCGGGCTCACTAAACTGTGACCGAGAACTTGAGGCTCGGTGTGAGACAGGTCTTTCACGTCTCCTGCCTCTCACACAGGATCTGATGTGAGCAGAGTTCATTCCCAGCCAGCGCCCAGATGCCGATAGTGGTGCTGCTCTGGAGACCATGTCTGGAGAGTGGGGATCAAGGCTTAGTTAGCACTGCACAGAGCTGCGTCTGACTCTCAAATCCCTGCTCACAACCACTTGTCTTGAATCAGCCCAGACTTCACATGTCCGGTTGAGCCACCATAGTCCCTCTGACAGCTAGCCAGTGTGTTGGAAGGGAAAACGGCTTGTCATCTGATGAGCATGTTTCTGGAGACATGAGCTGCTGTTGAACCACAACAAAACCATGCTGCCACCCCCCCCCCACACACACACCATGAGAAAGACACTGGAAACAGCTCTCCCCATTAAAATGTGACCACCCTGGTCTTCAGAAACACTGTGAAGCTCCCACCCAACCACTGAAAACATCCATTCTGCTGGGGCAGCTTAGAACCGGGAAGCTGATTTATCAGAATGCTGTAGGCCTTGCACAGAGGGATTTCTCCTCTTGTGTCTGTTCTTGGAGTGTACTCAGGGATTCTGATTATAAAGTCATTCATACAAGCACTATTTAGACCTCCAGAACACTGCACCAATCTAACCATTCAAAAACAAAGGGATAGCAAATGGCTTCCAGTGCTGGACACTGAGCCAGCCTGCGAGATTACACAGCCATTAAAAATCGTCCTCCTGAAGAAAATGTAATGACTCAGAAAACTCTTCTAACTTAAATCAAATGGGAGGGCTGAAGAGAGGGCTCAAGGGTTAAAAGTTTGCTATTCTTCCAGAGGACATGAGTCAGTTCCAGGCACCCACATCAGGCAGGTCACAACAGCCTGAAACTCTACCTCTGCTTACTTCCATGAACACCTGTACTCATGCGTTTGTGGGTGTGTGCTTTTGTGTGTGTGTGTGTGTGTGTGTGTGTGAATGTGAGAATTCATGTGTGTGAACATCCAGGTGTGTTTGTGTGCAAATATGTGTACTTGTGTGTGTGAATGTAAGAATTTATGTGTGTGAGCATCCATGTGTGTTTGTGTGCAAATGTGTGTGCTTGTGTGTGTGTGTGTGTGTGTGTGTGTGTGTGTGTGTGTGTGTGTAAATAAAGGATATATAGTCTTATTTAGAAGAAGGAAAGCTGAACTTATGAGAGGAAAGGTGATGTAACTGCATCTCAGACTAGGTTTCTGCATTGGAGACATTTGGTGGTATCTCTGATCTTGATCGTTACCACCGAAGAGGGGGTGTTGATGCATATCGTAGGTGCAAGGGATGTCATCCACTGTTGTGCAGTGGGCAGGACGGCTCCTACACCAAGGAATTACCTAGTTTAAAAATATGAATCACGGAAAGGTTGTAAAAGCATGATCAGAGACCGTAAGTAATTCTTATTTTGTTCATACTTTCTTCAAGTTTTCTAAAATCAACACATTTCACTTTTATAAAGGACAGATATATGTTTTTACTTAAGAAAACGGATGTGGCTGCTGGAGAGTTAGCTCAGGGTGCTTATTGCACGAGCCTGAGGCCCCGAGTCTAATTTCCAGCACTCAGATAAAACGCAGGCTGTGGTGGTGACCCTGTAGGCCCAGACTGGGGAAGTGGAGACAGGAGGATCAGTGGACTACACTGGCCAGCCGCCTAGTACAGTTGGTGAACCCTACTGCAATGGCAGACGCTGTCTCTGAAATGAAGGGGAGGTGATTGGGCGTGACCTCTGCCATACCTTGTGTGTGCTCACATATATGCCTGTACAGACAGACACACACACCACCACCACCCCATACCACACACACACACACACACACACACACACACACACACACACATACCACACACACCATACAAATATACACACATACCACACAAACACACACCACACACACCATGCACAACACTTACATCACACACACACACACACACACACACACACACGCACACACACACACACACGTACACACACAGTTGATAAGGGACATAGAGTACCGGGTTACCAGGAAAGGCCAGCTCTGAGCCCGGGCTTGGTAGACAGTGGCTAAGACACACAGGCAGGTTAGCACAATATCCTTTTTGGATGATTACCCTGAAGTAAGACTTCCTCAAAGAAACAAAAATAAACAGTGTGGCACCCGGAAAAGGTAATTCTGCATCTACCCGCTGCAGCCCAGAACTGCGAAGCAGATCCTTTAGGATTCTTTTACACTATGAAAAGACAACGTTTGAAAAGGAAGCTGCTGTTTTGTTTTGTTTATTTAAACCCAGTGTGTGAACTGCTGAGGCTAATTATCAAAAGTGCTCTTCCAGCTAACCATGAATAAGTTGAGGGAATCTCCCTTAAAAGACAGCAGAACCCCGGCAATGCCTAAGCATACACAGCATTCTTCAATACACAGGAAGATTTACTCCCCATCCCAGACTGCCAATCAAAACTCACAATGGCTCATGATTCTATCTCAAAACTGAGACGTGGCTCAGTGGTAGAGATTTACCTAGTGTGTTCAGGGCTCCGGGTTTGGTCTCTAGCATGTGTGTGCACACGAACAATAATTACAATATGAGTGAGTGAAGGACCACGAAACCATCAGAGGCGGGATTTGAGGCCAGGATGACCAAGCCCAGATTTGCAAAGTGCCTATTGGTCTCCCTCTCTTTGAGCTGGCGAATGGGAAAGAATTCGGGTAGCAGGAAGGGACAGGCATTCCTAATGCCTCTAACATCCTGAGGGTCCTGCTTTCTCCAATTGCCCAGAGTCTGGTGAATGGGTACAGGTGGTGGTCTGGTGCCTCCCAGTGGACAGCTTCAGTACTGCAGACGTCAAGGGGGCTGCTGCCTAAGTCCTAGATAAAGGGCATCTTCCTGGTTAGGAGAGAACCCAGGAGTCAAAGGTTAATAACCTTGGCAGAAGGAGATCTTACATTGCACCTTCTCTTCCTGCCCACCTTTACTTGGACCTTTTTGTAATCCATCTATCCATTATTCTGGCTTCCTGACTACCCCAAAAGACACAAAGAAAAAGATGGGGCACTCAGGTCATGGGCACCCCAACAGGGTGTGTTGAAGAATGCAGTTTAATCGGAGAAAAAGCTGAAATGCTGTGTCTCTGAAGTCCCTTCCCCAGCCCCTAGCTTCAGTAACACATGCCTCATCATGCATTTAGGTCTTCGCTAGGCTCTTTGGTGCAGAAAGGCTCGGGCCTGGCTGTAGGGGGTCATTGGGTAAACAGTTGTCTAAGTTTATCAGTGGTAAGAAGAGAAGGAAGTGTGTACAATGAGAAGCCAAACCAGTAGTGCCGGGAGTGTCAGAAATGGGCTTCTTAGGAAAAGATGCCAGGCCAAAGGGTTGGCTTGCAAACAGTCTTCCAGACACAGGGCACAGCATGTAGGTGCGTAGAGGCAGGAAGGAGGGTGAAGCTTTCAAGGAAGCCACAGACACTAAGTATGAGTCATGCTGTGACTTACTAAATTGGCAGGTGTGGGAGCCCAGAAGATGAGGCAGGAGGGGTCTGCATGGCCCGTCACAAGGAGCCCAGGTTCATGCCAGTGTTGGGAACTGAAGAAGGCTCTTCCCGTTCCTACAGGGAACCCCCTATCAAAGGCATAGGAACTGGGATATCCTTGGGGAGGGGTGTGCTAAAAAGACTCTTAGAAGAAAGACTGCATGCCATGGAGTTGCTCACAGCTGAGCAAGTGCTGTGTATTTCCGGTGACAGCAGAGTTCCTGGGGTACAGTCAAGATACCAGGATGTGGGAGTGGCGGATCAGCCCAAATGGAGGAGAACCAGGCAAGCAATACACAGACCAGGAGGAGCGCAGAGTGTCTACTTCACAGCTAGCCTGGGCTATGAAGTGAGCTCTGGGTCCTGAAAAAAAAATTCTTGTCTGGAAATATGTGCAAAGGGCAAAATGCAAAGTGTCTGCTGAAGGAATCTGTAGATTTGTGAAAGTCGAGAAGTTTCTGTGACAGAGACCCATGGACCTAGCATCCCATTTCAGTGAGGCCTGGCAGTAGGCCGGTGTTGGCTCACGAATGGTCTCATCCTGCCTCCACAGTCTCACCTGCACGGAAGACAAAACTTCTGACTTATGACTCTAATAAGTGTACCCCAACCTGTGGGTTGCAACCATCGGAAAACAGACTTCCAGTGGTCTTAGGAATCCCCAAACATACATTTCTTCCTGTTGCTACTTCATTGCTGTAGTTTTGCTACTGAACATTGTCTCAGCTCCAAAGACCATAGAGGTTGAGAAATACTGCTCTAAATATGTGTATTTATTTATTTCCCAATTGGGAAATATATCAGGAAACCATTACCACACCAAAGAAAACAAAAGTCCAATAATACCACCATATACATTCCATATTCTAAGTCTTTAGTGGTCCCCAAAATGCCTTTTATACCTGCGTTCCCCAACCCCTAGACCAAGAGCCATTCAAGTTTTTGATATGAAAAATGTTGATTGCTTTGTCTCTTTAGCCTGTCTCTCTATCATTGTTTGTCTGTCTGTCCACCTAACTCTCTCTGCCTTTGTCTGTCTGTCTGTCTACCTCATCATCTCATTTGCTGAGATGCAACTAATTATTATGTAGTTCCATCATTTAAAATATAGTCTGGGACTACAGCTCTGTGGGTTATGAGGGAGAGATGGGCACCCAATCCGGTGAAGGAGAAAGAGAGGAAACAGGGAAGTAGGGGTGGTGCCAACCAAGCATCATTGGTTGTTTTTGGAGCATACACAGCTACGAATCTTGCATCACAATGGATTGTAGAGAATTTGCATCCCTCCTGGCCTCCCCCAAGCCATGGGCTGCTACTAGCCTACTTTCTGACTCTGGACCACTTTTTTTTTTTTTTTTTAAATGGTGTTTTATCTACAAGAAAGTCGGCTGTATTCAGGCTGACTGCTTTTGCTCAGGATGTTTTTGATATCTCCTTTGAGTGTGCTCAGCTTTGATTCCTACTGCTGACTAGTATACCAGGAGATGGGCACTTTCGTCATCTTGTGTGCTTCCATCTCTTTGTCTAGGCTGATGTCCCGGTGGTTTTTCTTTTGTCTGCCCTCACACAGACTTCTAGACTCCAGGTCACTCATTGTCTTGTAGGCCAACCCACATTCTTAGTCTGTTTGCTTTCTCATGCTTACACCTAAGCTTGGGGTTTGACGGGTGTCCTGTATGGGGTGAGCCCACTGCTGGGCTGATGCATCTCTGGGGAGACACACTCACAAGTCTGCACCCTGTTGGGGAGGCCCTGGGTCACTTGCAATAACTACTAGATTTATTTCACTTGTTCTTTTTTCTGATGGATGGGGAATCCATGAGACACCAGTGTGACACTGTGACTGTCCTGACTCCTGACTATCATCACTCTGTGCCTTGGGTATCAGGGAAGACCAGAGTCTAAATCCCTTTGGCATTGGGTTTTCCAAGTGGAGAACTCTATGTAGATCTTCATGGGTATTCTGGTATGACATTTTTCCTCAGTCCTCTATGGAGTGGTTCCCTTGTGGTCATTATTCCTGTTGAGCTCAGGTGTCCCCCAGTGAGGCCTATGGGGGTCATCTTAGACCAGCTCCTTTGACCTTTGGTTATATTTCCATGGCTATTTGAGTTCTGGACACTGGCTGGCTCAGAAAGCACTCTGACACTCTGTCTTTGAAATTAGCTGTGTTTCTAGGAACCTGTGTTCCTCCCAGTGCAGAATAATAAACAACACCCCAGCAGAGGGCGACTCCTATAGGCTTTCGTGCTCCCTGGTCCTTTACACCTACAGCAACAGCAGCCATACATAGATTGCGACCAAGGCCACTGGTTCCCTTACTGCTCACCACCAATCCTGGTCTACAGTAGACACACAGGACAGTAGCAATGTAATGTTGGTCCCTGACAGGGAGGCCTGCAAAGAAAAGAATCTAGCCCTGAGGCAGGCCATTTTCTTTCTTGGCAGGTATTGGCTTGGCCAGTGTGTCTGTGTGGATGAACCACAGAGAGACTATTGTCCCCGATGCTTCTTGAAAATGGCCACATAGGGCTCTTGTGTTTCAGCCTCTGCTTGTCTTCTGCATTTGGGTACTTTTAGTGACTGTCCCAGAAGGGCAGTGGTAGTTTGGAAGGGTACAGGCCAGACCAACTGGATACAGCGGTAGATTAAAACGACTATAGAAGATACTGTTGGCCGCAAGCTTGACATTGATCCATAGCCTGTCAGGGTGGCAGGGGAGTTGCTGCAAACACTAGTAACTGGACGAAGTGACTGAAAGATGCTCAGGTCAATGTGCCTCCAATGAGGTCTCTGGCTGCTCAGGACTGGGACTGACTAAGACCAGTGTAGAGCTGTCCCTTGAAGAGATGGACACCCCAAGGTTCCAAGAAGTTGGCTCCACGCCCTTCATCTCAAAGTTAGTCATCCATGAAATAGGCGTTCCTTAAGACCGCTTTTCATCAAGAGATCCACAAATGGGAGTTTTCTGTGAACAGGCTCTTTATTGGTCCAATCAAGGCAGTAAGTCTGTATGCAGGAAGGGTCTTGGATGAGCTCCATTTGGCCTGGCTTGCTCATGGCTTCCTGAGGTAAGAACAGCTCACCCCCAGGTGTTCAACTTGCCAGGGTCCAGGGCTTTGTGGCTTGAGGGTGGATGAAATCATCTGGCTTCCCTGAGGCTCACTGGTAAAGCCCTTCACATTTTTGAACCCATGCCAAGCCCAGAACACACACACACACACACACCACAGTAGTCATCCATGGTGCCTCAAGGGAGCTATTTTCAAGGGCATCATGGGACCCAGGACAAGTGACATCTCAGGGTTCTGTCTAGGGAGCTGTGGAGTTGAACTTCTGAAGTCTCAGGACTGAACAGTCTTTCATGTTAAATGTGGCCCTTTTTAGCTGGCTGTTCTTGGCATCTCCACCAGCGCAAACATGAGGCTCTGGCCATCACCTATGGGTGCATGGGTAGTTAGGACTCTGGTCTTCTTGCTGACAGTGGGGACAATATAAAAAGGCATTCCAGAAGGATGCTCTGCGTATAGGAAATCACTGTGGCTCCCAGGCTCTGGCACCGTGGCACATTGCCAAGGCGGCTGAGCAGCGCCCGTGTTCATTCCACGCATTTGCCGTTTGACATTACGGACTCGGGGAGGGGGGGCGTGTCATGTGCTGAGTCCTCTGTGCCTGGGGTTGGGGGGGGTGGCCTACAATCTGCCTTAACTCTCTGCTCCCCTGTCATTCTACACCAATGCTTTGGTAACGTTGTCTGGTTACCAGCAGAGGGCAGTGGAGGGGTTAACTCTCCAAATCCCAGTTGGAAAGGAGAGGAAGGGAGACCTGGTTTGCTGTGGTTCCCTGGAGTCTGCGCTCAGCCTTCCTCCACTTTGCTTTGGAGCAGCTTGGGCTCTAAGATGCTATTGCCTGCCCCAACACAGAATATGGTGACTCAGGAGTTAATGACAGGCTGACACCCCTGAACTTCCCCAGCTCGGGGTTCTAAACCAATTCCCTCCACCCACCTGGGGAACGGGGATGGGGAAAAAACTGTCCAACATGGAGAATAGCTTTGATGACGGGTCTCACCTCTCTCCCCAGAACCTGGGATCCTCATCACCAGGCAAGAAACAGAGCAAAGAAAACACCATCACAGTAAGTGGCTCGCTGTTGGTGGGGAGGGCTCCAGGGCTGGGGCTTTGGGCCACAGCTGGGGTGGTTGCCGTGGCAATGTGGGTTGCCAACCAGACAGCCGAAGCATGGTTTTCTGCTCAAGTTGCTCCAGTCTCTCCCCCCCCCCATCAATTTCCCATTTCACTTGCTCTCCCCTGGCGAAGGGGTGGAGGGCAGAAGGCTGTAACCAGGGAGAAGCTGTTTCTGTATGGTGGGCAGGAGAAGGTGCTTGTGGGGGAGCGACTTGAAGGGGGTGGAGTGTGCTGTGTGCAGCGATGTGACATAGAAATTACAGCCACCACAGGGCTGCTTTTGTGCAGGGAAACTTCTGGAAGATGTCAAAGTTAAAAGCAAGAGAAAGCTCCCCGCAAATAGCGTTTCTGGGAGTCCCTGATGAGAAGCTCCTGCCTAAACTCGCAGGGACTCTCCCCCAGCGCTGGCCAGATACCCCTGTAGGGCTGAAGTAGGGTCTCCAACTCCTCCTCCCTTTACACCCTCTGATGCGCTGAGGTCAGGGCACCTCTTCTGCCCGAGGAGAGAGCTGTTCAGATTCTTAGCCAACAGTAGAGATTAGAAAAGTGAAGTCTACTCAGGTTTGCTATCTTGGCATGAGCATGAGGAAGGCACACATGGGGACATTCTGTCTCAGGCTCCTTGTCACCCCATTCTGAGCTGCTCTGACTACCTCTGCAAAGAGAAGACCGAGTGGGTGCGTTGCTGTGGTTGCCTGGGTGGACCATCCTCCTTTGCAGGGGAGAGAGAGCCAAACCAACAGTAAGAGCAACCGTAGTGCCCGATGCCACCTTGGTGTCTGCTCAGTACACACCAGAACTACTCCCAGGGGTTCTGTTTGGCTCCTCCTGTGGAAGCTGTGGTTGACAGAAGGAGCCCTGCACTGTGATTCTACACCCAGACTCCAAAGCCAGATTGTCACATTAAGTCGTTGACAAAGTTAAGGCAAAGTTTGAGCAAGTTCCCCCAGCGGTTTCTGGTGTCCACGTCTGCAGAGCATTGGTGTGAGGGCCTCGGGTTTAGGCAAGTGGTGTCTGGAATGAGCTGGTCCACAGTGTAAAGTGCCTAGAACAGAGTCCGGCACATGCTTTGTGCCTCAGTGCGATCATCACACAGTCTACACGGGAAGAAAGTTAGATGGAGTGGCCAGAAGGGCCAGAAGGCACCATGCCCAGACTCACCTGGCTAGGAAGCATCAAGATTGAAACCTCAGCTCTTGCTCACTGGCAGTACCCTTCCTGAGCTGGCTTAGGTCCTACGGGGCATCACCCCGTGGTGACCACCTTGTGTCTCCTGGGAACTGGGCAAGGGAGCTCAGCCTGCTGCAACCCCGCAGCGGCCACAACCTGTCTTCCTGGAGAATCTAAAGGAATCTGATAGGGCATAGGCAGGCCCTAGGTTCGGGCTTCTGGAGGCATGGACCCCATCTTTCACACTGTTCCCCAAAGGCTGAAGCAAGGTGACAGCTCCTCGGAGTTGCTAGAAATGGGAGGAGGAAAGAGGAGCAAATGAGAGAGAGAGACATTTTTATGATCTAAAAACAAAATCAGGAGGGAGGAGTGACAGGCAGTGGGCTGACTACTGATGGACCCCAGCCACAGAGGCAGGCCCCTACTGGGTCCTTTCCCTCGGAGCTTCTGAGTATGGCCCTGAGATTCCTATTGGATGGCTCACCTCGTCCCTCCTGCCTGGTCCTTCCCTCTGTCCTACATCAGCTCATCTATGGAGTGCTCTGCTGCACATAGCTGCTAGTCACGGCTTCTGGGACACTGTTTAAAGCGAGGGTCCTGAGAAGCATCTGTAGTCACTCTCTCTGGAGTAAGGACAGGAAAGTACCTTTCTGTCACCACTTCTAGGGGAAACTCAGCAAAGGGAGAACTGGCTATAAGTCACAGCAAGTGAGAAAGAAAATTCAGGACTCGGATCCAAGTCTCCCAGCTGCCAACCTGGGTGTTTACCCACATACCTCTCGGATACTCTAACCCCATGTCACTGCAGGATGAAGATCTGAACCAGTTTTCCCCTCACCCAGGACATCACAGTCAATAGCTCCATGCTCAAATCCTATAGAACTCAGCACTTCTTCAGAGGATGGCATGGTCCTGTTCCTAGGAGGCTGAGACACCAGCTTCCTTATCTCAGGGAGTATGGGAGTGTGTGAGCAATTTCCCTCCCATCTGACCTGGGAGGCAGCCACTGCCAGGTCCTGCCAGCGCAGGGTGCACGTCCTCGCTCAAGGAGCAAGGATTGAGCTGCATCTGAAGCTCAGTGGCCCGAAGCTAGTTTAGAGCAGGCACATGCCCACTCCCTCTGCCCCCACCCCCGCAGAAGCAGCAGAAGCAGGACTGGCAGCCATGCCTGGGTCTCTGTCAGCAGTGCTGGGCTGGCAGGATAGGGCGGGGAGCTGTTTGATTGAGAGTGACAGGAATTAATGGCCGCTCACTGCCCTCAGCACAAACTTGACACATCAAGTTGTAGAGGATGCAAGCCGTGATGACAGGGAGGGCACCAAGAATAGGACAGAGAAATGAGGGGACCTTGCGGTCCTCCATTTGGATGCCCAGCATAACCACTCTGGAGGCAAGGCATCCTGGGAGGGAGCGAGAGGCTGGAGGAGAGCCTGTGGGCTTTCTTTCCCATCTTCTCATGCTACCAAGCCAGAGGCACTCGGAGTACTTAGCAGCAGCCCCTTGGGTGCTCCAGCTTCCCGCATCAGCACCTTGGGTGGGTCCCATGTGTTCTTCAGGCCTGGTGGCCCAGCCAGCTGCCTTACTAGCTGTCGTTGCTCACTTTGTACCTTCGAAGAGTGTCTGGGAACAGCCCTCAGGATCATGCAGAATGCCTCAACTAAGTATCCACTGCAGAGAAAGCATCCCATCTATTGGGGTGGGGGGGTTTCCATGTGACCGTGGGTAAGGCTGAAGATCCCCAGAGGAGTTGGTAGGAGTGAACTTACCACCCATCCCCCTATGCACACATTCATGGAGAGGGGGCACCCTGTTCTACTTCCTGCTCAGCACCTGCCTTAGGCATGGGTAGGGCATAGGGACACTTTGCCCCAGGGTATTGAACAAGTCACGTGGAACAGGGCTTCAGATCCTAGTCTAGACCCAGAGTTCTAGTCTGGATTCATGCCGTAAGTCCACTATTACGTATGAGCTGTGTGATCTGTGTTAAGTTACTTAACCTCTCTGTGCTTCCGTGCCTTCCATGGCTGTTAAGAGGATCGTGTGAGTTAGCTTGTGCTGAGCAAAGAATAGATCCCTGGGCTATCTACAGTGTAAGGACAGGAGGGACTGAGGCCCTCATTGTTCCCAAGAGGCCTTCAGAGGAGACACACCTTTCCCCAGGGGTGTAGCTGCATATTCTGATAGGCTGCCTGGAAATCACCAGGAGGAAGAAGGAATCTACCCATGGAGGTATCCACAGAGAAGGACATGGTCTGCTTGTCTTCCCTCCTGGGGTATTGTGGTCCTGCTAAGAGAGTCTCACGGTCTAGGGACACAGGGCTATGAGCCCTGAAGGTCACAGAGGGGCCGGGTCAGCGTGAGGACCACAGTCTTGGAAGACCAGCCCTGCACCCTCTTATACCACTTGTGACAGTGGCCTCTGTGTGTGCCTTGATTTCCTGCCTGTGCATGTCTGCACCACTGTGGCAGATGGACATTTCTGCCCTGGTCACTTCCTGGCATGAGTTCATGTCCCTGTCCTCAAGGTGCCCTCCACTGCTGTGGACTATCTCCCTCCCTCCCTCCCTCTTTCCTTCTCCCTCCCTCCCTCTTTCCCTCCCTCTTTCCTTCTCCCTCCCTCCCTCCCTCCCTCCCTCTTTCCCTCCCTCTTTCCTTCTCCCTCCCTCCCTCCCTCCCTCTTTCCTTCTCCCTCCCTCCCTCCCTTCCTCTTTCTCTCCCTCTTTCCTTCTTCCTCCCTTCCTCTTTCCCTCCCTCCCTCCCTCCCTCTCTCTCTCTCTCTCTCTCTCTCTCTCTCTCTCTCTCTCTCTCTCTCTTCTCTCTCTCTCTCTCCAGATCCATTCATCTCCCCTTCCCATCCCCCAGTGTGGAGACACCTTCTCAGTCAGGCCTGGCTCCTTACACTCTCAGACTCACCACGGTTGACACTGGGGTTTAGGACAATCCTGAGGCTTTCCCTCCTGAGCCACTGTCACAGTCTTTCACCTCTCCATCCAGTGCAGCCTCCACCATGTGGGGCTGGGCACACAGGCAGAGAGCCCTTTGTGCTTAATTGCCTCAAACAGCCGCTTTTGCTTCTGAGCTAAACTCAGCATGCATGTGTGTGAACAAACACACAAGAGTACTCACATTTGCACACACATAAACACACACGTGCGCACACAAGCAGGCGCTCACACACACAGGCCCCTTTCCTTTCTGAGACACCCTTAACCTCTTCCCAGCTTGTCTGTCTCAAGTGTGATCTAAGAGTGATCCCAGCATCCCCAGCCCTTCCTGTGGCCTCAGCATCCCATGCATACTCTCATGAGAAGTTTAGCCTAAGAATCATCATCCCATAATTAACAAGCTCTTGAGAGAAGACGCTGTACCTAGTATACCCAGTCGTTGCCACAATGATGATTTGTTGAATATCCACTATTTGCCCACTGTGCCGGAAGCTAGAAAAAACCCTGGGGAAGGGTGGTCTCTGCCTTTCCACCTGCCCTCACAGAGGGGATGTCAGAAAGGAAGAGCGTGTGAAAAAGCCATCCGAAGTAGCAACACAGACATATGCGTGAAGGGTGCTTGGTAGACATGGCATAGTAGGAAAACCCAGCATAGCTCATGCCTCGGAGGGGCACTTAGCTCTGCCGCCAGCCAGCCTGACCTGAATTCAAACACTGTGATCTCATCTGCTCAGTGCCATGCAGTTCTCTACATGACCACCAGGTGGAGAAGGGCTCCAAAGACTCTGAGAAGTTCCTTTGGGCTAACCCAAACCAGAAGTGACAGAGACCCATCCCCCAGAACTCCAGACCAGGGCGTCCTGAGAGTTTCAGAGGCATCAAGAGTTGGCAGCTTCCCCCCACTTTCCACCCTTACTCCTGACCAGCGCCCATCTTTCCATAGCTCTTCCAGGGCCATACAAAAGGGGCCTTCACCTTCTAGACCCCCCAAACCTTCTAGTTTCTGCTGTAGGCATCCCTTTAGAAGGCTATGAGACACAAAGAGCAGAACCCTGGGGATGCTCACTATTCTGTCTTCCACAGGTAGAGGCAAGTCTTCCTTGGGTATTATTCCTCCCTGCAGCCTGGCTTGGAAACACTACTTCCCACCACCTGAGGACCCAGGCTTCACCCAGAG
Organism: Micromys minutus; assembly: GCF_963924665.1. Lineage (NCBI taxonomy): Eukaryota > Metazoa > Chordata > Mammalia > Rodentia > Muridae > Micromys > Micromys minutus. The sequence goes on from NC_137979.1 coordinate 19,499,954, forward strand.
CCTCTGATTACACACTTAGGCTAGGACCCACCCATCTGTCTTAAGACCCCTCACAGGTGATTCAGAGGTACATTACATCATGGCTCTAGCACAAAGGAGGGGTTGGATGGGACAGAATCAAGTCCTGACCCCCACCCCCTGTAGGTGAAGGACATTCCTGTTACTCTCTCCCCTTTAGACTAATGGGGTCTATCTTCTCTTCGTGGGCATCCTTCAGTAGACAATACCATTCTCTTTCTGGATGTGGGTCCTCTCGGGAAGGATGCTGGATATGGCTGAACAAGATCTGTTTTCCCCTTGTTCTGATCTACCACTGGCTAAGCCACTTGTGGTAAACTTCTTCCCTATGGCCAAGGCGAAGGGCAGTTTGGGTGAAGACTAAGGAAGAGGGTCAGGCGTTGAGCATGAGGTTCCTTAGAAATCAGTCATGCCTGCCTTAGAGTACTGTGGCCTCTATGTGCAGGTCACACCCAGGAATTCAGCCAGCTGAGGCTCCCACCAACTGCACGTTGAAAACTGTGTCTGAACTGAACTGTACTAGGCTCACCATCACTTCCTAAACAATACAGTAGACAACTATTGAGCTTGAATTAAGTATCATAAGTCCAGAGATGGCCGGAGGGTATGTATTTGTAAGATGCAGATACTGCAGTATTTTACATAAGGGAGCCTTGGAATCTATAAATTTTGCCATCCATGTGAGGCCTGAAACCATTGCTAACCCCTCAGCCCCCAGATACTGAAGGGTAATAGCATCTTAAGTCTGCGGGTTTCATTAGTTGGTTAGTTAGTTAGTTATTCATTTGCATGAGGTTGTGTGTGCTCACAGTTGTATGTGTACACCTGAATGCATGTGGAGACCAGAGGAAAACATGTCTTTCCCTATCACTCCCTGCTTGGTATCCTTGAGACAGTTTCTCACTAACCCCGGAGCTAGGCTGGCAGCCAGCTCCCAGCAAATCTCCTATCTCAGAGCCTCACGCAGGCATATCTGAATTTGCACTGGGACTCTAGGGATTTGAACTCAGATCCTCATATACGCATAGCAAACACCCTTACCTGTTGAAGTTAGCCCCGGTTCTGGCCCCCAGCCCCGTGGTCTCAGAAACAAGACTCAGACTCAAATTATATTTACAAAGACCTTGGCCATACAGCTAGGCTCTATTCTGACCAGATCATAATTAAAGAAATAAATCATAGCCATTTATTTTAACATACATTCTGCCAGATGTCCAGTTACCTGTGCTCAGGTACCATGTGTCTCTCTCTCCTCATCTTCCAGGGCTCCTCCCCCTGCCTCCTTCTCTCACCTCTCCTCACTCCCCTTTCTTTTTCACCCCCAACTCGGTAACTCAAAACCCACCTACCTCTCATCCCTCCAGGAATTATAGCCAAATCTATTTAACCAATAGTTTTAAACTAAGGAACAAAGTGCACACCAAAAGCTTGGAAAGGCCTTGACCTTCACCTTCTGGCACAGAATTTAGCATTACAATACATAGCAGCAGACTAAACCTCAACCCTTACCTTCTGAGACACCTCCTTAGCCCGGGTCCTGTGACTCCTACGGTTAGGATTCTTGTATCATTAAATTACATTGAAGCTTTCAGGAAGCTAAATAAAGATGAAATTGTCCTCACCAATATGGCGGAACGGGGAAATATTTAAGGCTTAAACTCCATACCCTGTTTTCGTGATGGCCCCTGACAGCACTAGCTCTGTGGGAGGCAGTTGAGGACACCACAGCAGAGGGGGGCTTCAGCCTACATCAAGAGCTTGGAGAGACCCTTTCCTGACACAGTCTATGAGTTGCTGCCTTCTCTACCCCAACCCTGCCCCTAGCAGTAGCTGAAGCCGGCACTCCACATTGAACTGACGGGCAAATTCAGTGTTGATCTCCAAGGCACAGTGACAATCTTGCCCTCTTCCCACCATGTTCTCATACTTCTCCCCAAAGGAGCCCCATCTTATCTCACCGGGCAGGGCAGTTCTCTGCCTGATGTTCTTCTGCCCTTTAGTCAGAGACCCTGGGTGTGATTCGGCTGGCACGGGAGTCTGCTGGTTGCACATAGTGTTTTGGTTTTGCTTGGTTGGTCGTGGTGGTGGGTTTGGTGGTGGTGGTGGTGAGGTGTGTTTGGTTTTGTTTTTAACTCTGAACTAATTGTCATCACTCAAAACTCAAGAAGGTTGACACACAAACCCTGAGCTCAGAGTCTGGTGACATGAAAGAGGGATCTGAAACTGCCTGTGAGATATGTGTCCACAGCCCACAGACCCTGGCCAAGGCACAGGCTGTTTCCCTCCCATCCTAGCTGTGGGCTCTGTGTCACAGGGGTACTGGCTGTTTGCATGCTCCTCCTAGGTCATCCCTGAGAGCAATCCCCAGGCCCCTGCGGGTTCCTCACTGGCTCTTCTTTTCAGCCCTTTGGCAGATGCCTGGTCTGTGGGGAGAAGTTGGAGGGGGAAGGATGTCTTGGGGTGGGGATGCAGAGTCGAAGCCACAGCAGTAAAGCCATGCCCACAAAGCAGGACAGCTAGGAAGTACCACAAACTTGGCTGGGTGATACACTGCTTCTTCCAGGGACTTTCTAGTCCTCTTTCTCCTCCCTCTACCTCCTGATAGGTGCGATGTTTCCCTAAACTGTTTGCTGTCTTCTTTCATTCATATATACATACATGTACCTACCTTCCATACAACCTCTACATAGGTGTCCCAGATACCTACTTCCCTGCACACATGGGCAGAGAGATCTGTAACCTAGTCTCTCAGAAGCATAGCTGCTGGGTCAAAGCATCTCACAACTGCAATACATCCTACTAAACTCCCACAAAAGAGCTTCCCCTCATTGTAGCCCCTGGAATGAACGCAAAGGAGGGCCTGTTGCCTCATACTTGAAGTAGTCACTGGCTGTCTGAGCACAGGAATTGCTGAGTACAGTCCACCAAAATGGCTGTGGGGAGTCGTCCTCTGTGATCCTGCACTGACTGCATCCTTTTCCCCATTCTATACCCTGCAGATAAACTGTGTGACATTCCCTCACCCAGACACAATGCCGGAACAACAACTGCTCAAGCCGACTGAATGGAGCTATTGTGATTACTTCTGGGTAGGTGCTGCCTGGGGTGCTGCCTCTGGGGTCCCTTCACTGTGACCACAACTGGAACATACACCCAGAAGGGTGGGAAGGGCCTTTCTTGGTGAAGCCTCAAGGCACGGTGTTGAGTTTGGCGGCTCAGACAGGACTTTTCCTTTTCTGGTTCGGTCCAGTTGTCCCAGGGAATCTGAGTGGTTTCTATGCACAGTGACACGGAATCCAAAGAAACTGGACAGCCATTCCCTTCAGTGCCAGATGGAGGCAGGAGGCTAGAATCACTTATTGTTAGGAAGTCTGAGCTCTTAGTCTGAGCATTGCCGTGAGTGACCTTGAACCTCCATCCACCATGGCACAGAACTGGATTACCAGCCCTCTTTATAGATTTGCTAAATATTAGGCAAAGACACTTTTTCTTTCTCCCAAATCATGTACCCATTAGGAAGCACATGAAGCTCCCTGCTTGTCCCGATAAAATGGTGCCTGCCGCCACAGCTTGCAAAATAGACATCTGCAGAGGACGTGAAAGTTTGGGGGGGCATGAGAGGTGATCTGGGAGAGAGACGTGCATGTAGGCACAAGGAGACAGGAAGATTTCTTAGGCCTGAAGGAAGTTGTATCTTGTGCTTTCTGTAGTTGGGAGGTGTTGAGAGAAGGGTTCAGGGAAAACTAGGTATAACCACTGTGTGTATTGCAGATGGGAATGGAGGGCGAGAGATGAGTGAACTGCCCAGGAAGAATGGTAACAGCTGCAGAGGTAGAGGCAGCCATGTTTGCAGAAGTCATCCCTGGGGCTCTAGAGACCAGGACGTATCCTAGAGAGAAGACAGAAAAACTTGTATGGCTGGGCAGAGCATGTTATCCTGCCTGCTGCTCAGTGGCATCCTGGGGACCACATTTGACAACCTGAGTCCTTCTTTTGCTTGTTTGGTGTTGTGTTGAGACAGTGTGGCCAACTTGCACATCTGCTTCCAGATGCTGGGATGACAGCTGTTTGAGAGTTCTCGTCTTACTCTGAGCTCCAGCAACTGGTCCATTTCTTGCTAGTGGCTTCCCTCTCAGGATTATCAAAGCCCTTTCCTCTTAGTTGAAGCATCCTTTCCCTAGCAGAGTCATTGGAGCACACTGCTCTGGCTGGTCTGCCTTTGAGCCAATAAGTCAGTCGTTCAGCCTGTTTATCCCAGAGAGAGGCATGTTTGGGCTTGGTTCTTTGGGTGATTTTCTTGCTTTTCCATGAAGATGTAGCATTAGCAGAATAAAGTATAGGTATCTTCAGTGCCCATAAGGAAGCCACTGTAAGGTGTGTGTATGATAGTGGTCTTCATGTTGGGGGAGGTGTTAGCATGCCCAGAGGCTCATGTGTCAGCATTGCTGAGGAAAGAGTTTTACTGTGCTCAGAACAGGGAAGAGGATACAGGAAGCTCTTCACAGTAAGCAGGGTTTCTGCAAGCAGCCGCGGTTCTCCAGTCTGATCTGGAAGGGATCCTAGAGATACTGCTCACCCTCTGATGACCTGGGCTTTCATTTCTTCCTAGGCGGATAAGAAGGACCCACAAGGCAATGGCACGGTGGCTGGCTTTGAACTGCTGCTACAGAAGCAACTGAAAGGCAAGCAGATGCAGAAGGAGATGTCTGAGTTCATCCGGGAAAGGTAAGCCCAAGCCCCCTGGAGCTGGCCACAGAGCCCACCCTGAGCCCTAAACCCCATGGAAGTGGATGGTTTGCCATGCTCACCCCTGGGACAGATGTGGCCAGAAAATGTGTGGTGTAGAGATGGACAGTGTTTCTAAAGGTTTGAACGAATGTACAAGAACATTAGTAGCCAAGTATAGTGCTACATGCCTGTAATCCCAGCATTTGGAGACTGAAAGCAGGAGGTGAGGAGTTCAAGGTCATTATCAGCTGTATAACAGGTTTATGGTGTGTCTGAGCTGCATGAGACCTCAAATGTGTATGTGTGTATGTATGTATGTGTGTGTATATGTATATACACATGTATATATGTATTTATATGAAAATGTATAAAATGTATATATAACAAATATATACATGTAAATTTATATATGTATATATAAAACAAATATATACATATGAATTCATATGTATGTGTGTGTGCATGCGCATTGCATTAAATCCACAAAGCCTGGCCTCTCTTGATGCCTCCATAGCTCCTATACAACAGTTGAGTAGCCTCATGGACAGACATGTGTCCTATTTCCCTGGTCTCCACTGCTTCCCACTGCTCCTGACTTGATACCTCCTTTACCCTCATGCAAATCTCTGTCCCTTCTCATAATCAAGAAGACAAATGTGACCTTCCACAAAGTCTCACTGTGTATCCATAACCGACCTGGAACTCACCATGTAAACCAGGTAGGCCACAGACTCAGAGTTCAGCTTGTTCTGCCTCCTGAGTGCTGAGACTAAAAGTGTACAGCATTCCTGGCCTTCCACATCTTCTTTTAATTAAAACCGTTTCCCAAGCCAATGGAAACAGAACCATCCTCCCACCCCATCCCTGCCTCTAGGGATTCTAATAGCCCTGTGCCTGCAGAACTTGGTCGTAGATAAAGATCCAACCATTTCAGCTTATGGAAAATAGAAAGAGCTTCAAAGAAGTCCCCATTTCATCTTTCTCCTTTCTCTCGATAAGTTTATATCTCAGCATAACTGCACACCTGCACACACACACACACACACACACACACACACATCTACACCTAAACATCTGTGTACCTGCACAGCCATGCATCAAATCCCCACACAGCTGTGTATCTGAGCACCTGTACTTCCACACACTCTTACATCTGCACCCCCACATCTGCATCCCACATCTGTATACCTGCACACCTGCATGTCTACACACTCATGTAGCCCCATGTGACTGCATACCTGGATATCTGCATGTTCTCATCACACCTGAACATTCACACATCCCTGTGTACCTACACACCAAGCATCTGTATATCCCTATGCACAAACAGATGCCCATCCATGCACCTGCACACTCACAGACCTCTATGTGCACACACCTGCACATGTATGTTTCTGCATACCACACCTTTGTGAACCTATACTTGCACACCCATGTGCCTGTATGCTCACATGCCTGTGCCTCCCAACCTGCATACATGTGTACACATCTACACACTTGTATACATGCATATCCACGTCACATACCCAAACATCTGTATACCCACACATACTATACACACACACAAAACACATTTTTTCCCACAAACTTATGCACAACTTTCCAACAAGAATTTCCAAGACTTCCTGGAAATACTCGTTCCAAACAACAAAGATCTTTTAAAAGCATTTCTTCATTACAACACTAGTAATCGGGTAATAATGCCTTGGCATTTTTAAAGCCTGTTTTTCCTTAGGAGGCCTATTTTCCATTTGTATAATCAAATCTTTATTTTATGACCCATTAAACTAGTAGGAAGTTGGAAAGCTGCTTTGTTCAGATGTGAGAAAACAGAAGCATAAAACAGACAAAGAGAAAGCAATAGGAGTCGAAGCTTCAATATGCATATGGTTTACACTCATAACAGTGTCCTGTTGGCAAACGAGTCTCTGCCAGTACTGGCCACTGTCATCTCCGGGATCCAGTGGAGGGAATTCAGATCCCGGGATCCTTTCTCGGCCCATCTTTGGAGCTCTAGGGGAAGGCTGTCAGAGGCAGGAGAGCCTAGGAGAAGGCTGTCAGAGGCAGGAGAGCCAGGCTGCAGGGCTGGGCAGGATGTGGTGATGGGACAGGCTGGTTCACAGCAGAGGCTCAGGAGGCAGATGGTGTGCACCTCCCTCTCCTGGCATACGCATTTTGGCCTTGCGACATGATGAGATCTGCTTTCTGGAAATCTTGGCCACAGTGTGAAGGTGTGAGGTACCAGCCATCCACATAATCGGGGCTAGAGGTAAAGGATGAAGACGGGTCAGTGTGAAACTCGGGAGCTTGCTGACAGGCTCCGGCCAGAAGTAAATGATGAGCTGTCCTGCAGATCACTCAGCAGATCTGCATAGTCAGTCAGTCTCTGCAGGCCTCTGCATTATTTGGGTTTTGGCACCCATGTGGGAAGCACCTTCTCTGTGCACTAAATGAAGGTGGAGGGCTGTCTAGGGCTCTGCCTTCAGACCACCTCTGGTTGTCATAGCACAACTCTGCCTCCTGCCATGGCTTCAAGAGCCTCGTAGAAGGTGAACATGCTGTTGACAGTTACAAATGCCACTTAACACGATTACCTACATGTACAGAATGTGTCCCAGAGAGTTGCCTTGGAGGTATGTGGAGGATTTTCCCCTCCTGAAAAATCCAAGGGGACTGATGCTCCGGACACTACCTGGTTCCCATGGAAACACTTGCACCCTTAACAATGCTTGGCAACTGGAGGCACTTGTGGGTGGGAAAGTGGAGGAAGATATTCTCTTCCTGCTTCTGTGGGTGGGGCCATTTGGGAGCATGTGGACCTGGAACCAAGGGACGGAAGGGTTGGGGACATCCTGGGCATCCCTGGAAGTCAGTCACAAGCTCCTCTTGTTCCTGGGAGAGTCGCGCAGATGACATCTGCTATCCCCACAGCTGGGAGAAGTGGAAGCAGAGTCCAAACCATCCCTTTCTCCAGTCGCTCACTGTTGACGCCTCCTTTGTCAGTGGAGCACTGAGAGGCACTGGGTTTTCTTTTTGCAGGATAAAGATTGAAGAAGAATATGCAAAGAACCTTGCTAAGCTCTCTCAGAACTCCTTGGCTGCCCAGGAGGAAGGGTGAGTTGGGAGCAGAGTGGAGGGGGTGGAGGATGAGGGGACACAGAGGAAGGGAATCCTTACTAAGCGAAGTTATTCACTTGGGATGGAGAGATTGCTGTAGGCCTGGCTCACTGTGGTGTCTGTGCCTGTTAGTCATCAAGTCCAAGGTAGGACCTCGGTACTTGAGGTAGGCACTCCTGGCTCAGACAGCACACCTATCACTCAAGATGGGTTTTCATGGCTCGGGATTCAGACTCATGGTTCAAGACTGGTACACAGAACTAGGTTTTTTTGGCCTCTAATCTCAACACTGTGGTGACTGGGGAATAGGGGATTGTGACTTTCAGGACAGCCTGAGCTCCAGTCCAGGCCTCATCTCCTTCTACGACTGTGACAGTCCAAATGGGGTTTAGGGACACTTTCAACCCTCCCAGCCACACAAGGATCTTCAATGGGAGAATTCCTTCAGGGATAGATTCTCTGCTGTCTGAGGCTGTAGCTGTGAGGGAGCTGTGATAGCAAATCAGCTTAAATCTGCCTCATGGCCAGAGTCATTCTGGGACAGAGATTTTTGCCAACCGAATATGGCTTTGATTAGGGCTTCGAATACACTGCCTGCATCCAAGCCCCCTCCTCCCCATCAGCCACGGGGTGACCCAACAGGGCCTGTGTCTGATGGCAGGGCCTTCAGGCCTGAACATGGTTAGGTGGCTCCTGGCCTCTCCTACTGCTTTCTGAGCCCGAGACAAGTCAGGAAGTACATGGAAGTAGCCCTGCCACCAGGAAATGTAGCTTCCTGTGGGTCGCTGGCATCACTGAAAGGCTCTGGAGTCTTCCGGCTCCCACCCCCTTGGCTTGGGCTCCTGCCAGGGACATTTTGTCCCGCCAGCACACAGCATATGCTCCTAAGATAAGCAGCCTGCTCCTCATGCCAGACCCGAACGCATGGACACACTCAACCACACAAGCTCAGGTACATCACATGCACACACACACATCATCACTCCATGCACACACACATATCATCATCACTCCATGGACACACGTACACACACACACACACACACATCATCATCATCATCATCACTCCATGCACACACACACATCATCACTCCATGCACACACGTACACACACACACACATCATCATCACTCCATGCACACACACGCACATCATCATCACTCCATGCACACACACACACACACACACACACACACACACACACAACTCCATGCACACACACACCATCAATCCTTCACCAGCGGGCACAAAGCAGAACATCAAGAGATCCTGCACCTACAACATGGCTCTGGACGTTTGGCCCAGTGCACCGTGAAGGCTTCGTGAGGATGCAGGAGCTCCGAAACCAAAAGACTGTCAGGGTACACTTGAGCTCTCTGGCAATTTAGATGCCCTGTCCAGATTAAATGTCACAAGATGTGCATGCCAGCGGATCATCAACCTTCAAGGTTTCCGTTCTGCCTTCTGCCCTCTCATGTGCAGGACGACAATGGAATGTTGGCAATTCTCGGCTAGTGGCTTTGACCGGAGCCTGTTTTAATCTGTCGTGCCATAGACTATACAATGAGATAGGAGTGCACCTGACAGGTCTTTTTTATTTATTTACATTTTAAATGGTATCCCCTTTTCTGGTCTCCCCTTCAGAAACCCCCTATCCCATCCCTCCTTCCCCTACTTCTATGAGGGTGTCCCCCACTGACCCCCCCCATCCACCCCTTTCCAATACCCCTTTCTCATTAAATGCCATCTCTAAATGAAAATTCCTAATGGATTTCCCCCAAACAGTTAAAGTTTGCTTTTAATTAACACGTACCCATTTGGACATGCTGACTGGGCCAGGTAATGTAGCTCCATGTATTTGAAGTGCCTTAGAATGCTGAGGAAAGAGGGACATAGGCATAGAGCCTTTTCAGACTTCTGTCTAGGACCTCCTATATGCCACTCAGCTTCCATGGCAGCGCCATCTTGCTCCTGTAAGTGTGGTGGCTTTATTGGTTGTCATTCTGAAGCTAGGATCTGCTTTGAGATCCTGTGGGCATAGCATGAGGCGATGGTGTCTCCACACAGTCTCCTAATAGCTGCCTACGGACTAGAGACAGAGCTCAGTGGTCAAACCTGATTTGTGGGAGGCCCCAGGCCGTGTTCTCCAGTGAAATACATAGGCACCACCAGCCTGCCCTATCTGTGTGCTTCTGTGTCCAAGCCCTTATGTGCTGCTATAAGTGGATAATTTATGAAGAAAAGAAATCGCTGATGGTTCTGAAGGCTAGGAGGCCCAAGATCAAAGGCCAGAATCTAGACAATGCCTACACACTGCCCTAGCATGTGACAGAAGCCACCACATGTCAACAGCAAAGAGACTTGGCCACTGTAGAGTCCTCAAGCATTGTAATGGCCTCAAGAGTCCCACCTTGCTGTGTCAGGGATGAAGTCTGCTGCTGCACACTCTTTGAGGGGACACCTTCAGATCACATGGCTCATGAAACTACCATAGCAGCTTCCACTGTGGAGCGAGACAGGGGAACCTAGCTCATGCTAGGTCTGCAGAACAATGCGTTCTCCTCACGGCTTCCCAGATCCCAGGCCTTTCAGGCAAAGACAGGTCCACAGCACTGTCACCCCAGATCCACCTAGTCTTTCTTTAATAGGACCCCAGCAACACTCCTTCTTCTTCCAGACTCTATGCATCCCACTTGCTACTTTCTCATGAGCAACCACGGAGGCCAGGTTAGCATTGCCACCAGTCAGACAGAGAAGTAGATCACTGGGACAGATCTGCTAACTGCTGGCTTGGAACATGAAAGTGGCAACTCAGCCACTCTGCCCCAGCGGGCTGTCTTCTAAGCAGCCTTTGCTGCTGACGTTTAATAAATTCCCAGGACCTAGCAACTTTCCCACGAAATGAAGTCAACTGTCTGGGTGAGAGGTCAGGAGAAGGAGCCAGGGGTCTGGTTTAGAATGGTCATGGGGCTTAAGGGTGCAGATAATAAATCCTGTAGTTTGGGGGCTTTGGAAGTTTCCAGGACTCTGGGGGATGCCTTCTGTTTGGAGCATCTCTTAGGAGCAGAAAGATGGCACCGTTTGGAGTGCATGCTGTGAGCCACAGTGGGGTACACGATCCAGAATCTACCAGAGAGAAGCCGTGCCTCTGCAGATGGCTAGAAGAGCCTTCTCAGTGTGGAGCTGCACCTGGGATGTCCCCGGACCCAAGTGGACCATCTGTGCCCCTCCTGGAGGCCAAATGGCTGAGACCCGAGAGCTAGCCACTAGAGAGGAGCCTTCGAAAAGGAATCTTTTCTTCCTTTGGTTACTAGCATATGTCTGTCACCTCAGCAGCTAACCAGGGTGTGCAGTGGAAAGATTCTGGGGACAGTGAGGAGCTGAGAACCACCATCCCATCTTAAGGAGGGCTGTAACTTCGGGCCAGAGCTCTCTTCCCTGCCCCCACCCTCACTCCCCAAGTCTAATGGCTCCTTCCTGTTTCAGGTCCCTGGGAGAGGCATGGGCCCAAGTAAAGAAGAGCCTGGCAGATGAGGCTGAAGTTCATCTCAAGTTCTCTGCCAAGGTAACCCCCCCATCCCTACAGCGGTAGGCCAGGGCACAGCGATAAGTGGTTACTAGCTCTCTCTAGTTTATATTGCTCGATATTTTCCGTGGTACCAAGTCCCTGAATGCAGAATTGAGAAGGGATAGCCACATATCACTCACCATGAGACAGTGTCTCCATTGTCCAGTGTCAGAAATGACTAGACATGTGACCCAGAGGTCGGATGAAAACACAGTGTAGGTATTGAGAAATGATTGCCTTTTTTAAAATATACGTCTAGGTCTTGATGATTTATACTTAATCTTATGTGAGTTTGTTCAATGTCTTTCTAATCATGGCTGTTTTAACAAGCAGCTTACTCACGGTGAGCTCTTAGGAGCCATGGGAGGCAGCCCGGGATCTGTGTGGTAAGAGTGGCCGCCCCCTGGTTCACTGAGGTGATTCCCAGCCTTTCTTTGTCAGTTTTGTGGATCAGCAGGGCAGTCAGCTCTGTGTCTGGAAGCACTGGAATGTGGCCAGGGGAGGATGTTTTAAAGCTTATTCGCTGCTACAGAATTTCTGAATGCTCCCACCTTCATCTAAAGACACTAGGGCCAGACCATTTTGAGTCCATGCCTAATTCTGTCCTTTTTGCTACAGTGGACACTGAACACCTTATAGGATGCTTAATAGCATCCTTCAGAAGAAACAAGTAAATCCAGCAGCAGTTCTCAACCCCTGGGTCCCACCCCCTTTGGGGACTGAACAACCTTTTCACAATGTTACCGAAGACCATCAGGAAACAGATGTTCACCTCCTGACTCATAACAGTAGCAATATTACAATTATGAAGTAGCAACAAAAATAGTGTTACGGTTGGGGGGATGTCTCCGAGACAAGAGGATCTATATTGAAGGGACCACAGCATTAGGAAGGTTGACAATCACTAACACAGAGCCCACTGTGACCATCTCCTCCCAGCCCCTAGTCTTTGGGCTCTGCTTTGCCTCAGAATTTCCAAATGCACCTTTTCTCTTCTTAGCTTATATTGCCATATTTCCTTTTAGACTTTTACCTCCTTCTAAGTGAAAACCAAATTAAATGTCTCAATGAGATAATTCACACCAATGCGTGTGTGACTGGTAGGTTTGCCCATCAACATGCCCTCTCTTAAAGGAAGAGAGACTTTGGGAATGTTGCCCAGCATCTTGACCTGACCCTCTCTTTCCTCTGACTCCTGCCACCAGCCCGTCCACCACAGCAGCCCAGAGTACTACGTGTTCTTGTGTCTACCCCCATGTTTACCAACTTGGTCATTTGATGCTAGTATCCCTCCAAGACGCTGTTCCTTCCTGAAGCTTCCATGACAGCTAGCCCTCTCTTCCTGATGCTTTACCCACGTGTCATTTTAATTCCGCCGCATTGGGGTCCCTCGCATGCACACTCTTGAAGGACAGGAATATGTCACTCTCTCCCTAGCCCTCGCTCTGTGGCGGTGTGATGTACACAGCAGAGTGAGTGACTCCAAGGCTGAGGCCGTGGGTGAGCTTTGCAGGGAACTGGGCTGCTCCTGGCTTTGGAAGGGCATGAGTGCCTGGGACAGAGCTGGCATGTCCCCCATACCCCTGGGGAGTGACATTTCCCACTCACAAGAGTATGCTCAACCTCATACAACCAAGCCCTTCCCCAGCACGTTGGCACGGGAGCCCCTGTGAGGAGGGAGCTCCCTGAACTGCCTCTTTCAGTGCTGCAGATGAAACAGCGGGTTATTTTTAAGCTAAGGTTCATGAGTAGCTTCCTTCCAAAGCCTCCCTCCTCCTGTCTCAGCTCCCAGCAGGGATGTTTTTCCTGCCTGCGGTAGAGGCAGGGCCACCAACTAGAGGCAAGAGGCTAATGGGTTCGTCCCCAGCACTAAGGAAAGACCCTAGCCTAGGAAGCTTCTGCCCTCGCAGGGAATGCCAATGGTGAGTGCAGGCTCATTTCCCAAATACTGGGGCTGTTTTAAGCAAGGTTCACAGGCTCACAGAGCCTAGCACCAAGGATGACTCATGGAGAAGGGGCGCACAAATATGGCAGATTTTATACCACCAGCACTTCAGCTTCTGGCCTGGGCATGTTAGTGACTGCAGACTACCCCCAGTAGCCTCCTAATGGTGGCATGGTGATTTCTTAAGAAGAACGGGACCCTGCGGATTGATTCGTCAACCTTGAAGAATATGATTCCCGAGGCACAAAACCTATTTTATGTCAGCTCCAAAAAAGGTTTATTGAAATTCTTCTCCAACTGAATGTTCAGTAGTGTCAGGGGCGAAAGCCTTTAAAGAAACAGGATTGCATACGGGCAGGTTCTCCAGCCTTCCCAGTCTCCCGGCTGAACAGCTGCTAATAGCAACGGCAATCTCAAGAGAGGTGCTCCATCTTTTGGAAGGCAGTTAGAACCCAACCCAGGGAAAGAGAGGAGCACAGACCCATCTCTGCTGACCAAAGGAAGCCTGAGCAGGCAGCAGAGGCAAGTGTGCACGGCAGATCTATGTGCACAGGCAGATCTGTGTGCAAGAGGACGAGTGTGCATCCAGCACTGTCTCAGTCAGGGTCTCTATTCCTGCACAAACATCATGACTAAGAAGCAAGTTGGGGAGGAAAGGGTTTATTCAGCTTACACTTCCACATTGCTGTTCATCACCAGAGGAAGTCAGGACTGGAACTCAAGCAGGTCAGGAAGCAGGAGCTGATGCAGAGACCATGGAGGGATGTTACTTACTGGCTTGCTTCCCCTGGCTTGCTCAGCCTGCTTTCTTATAGAACCCAGGTCTACCAGCCCAGGGATGGCTCCACCCACAATGGGCTGGGCCAGGGATGGCACCACCCACAATGGGCTGGGCCAGGGATGGCACCGCCCACAATGGGCTGGGCCCTCCCCGCTTGATCACTAGTTGAGAAAATGCCTTACATCTGGATCTCATGGAGGCATTTCCTCGACTGAGGCTCCTTTCTCTGTGATAACTCCAGCCTGTGTCAAGTTGACACAAAACCAGCCAGTACAAGCACTATCACTAACAGGCAGTGAGCGTGGCTGGGTGACTTGGCAGCCCCACAGTCGCATTTCTTCCTGTGTGAAATGAAGTGCTCCAACCAGGCTTTAGCCTTGTCCAGCCATGACCGAAAGAGGCATTTGTACACGGTCGCCAAACACGTGTACATGCTCACGCCACATCACTGAGAGATGCGCATGCATGACACCAAAACAGATGCTTCATGCCTAAAACGCACCCTCATAGTTTCCTCCCCAAGTTGGGTCTATTATCTCAAAAGACCTGGTCCTGACCCACTAAGTTGCTCTTACCACTTGGAAGTGCCCAGACCAGACAGTCATGGAAATCACTTCCAACTTGGAATTTTTCTTCTTCTCTTCGGAGGATGTAAAGAGAAACTCCTGTAGCCCAGGCTTTCTGGTACAAGCCAGACAGACCACTCATCCCCAGAAACATTTGCAGGAACGATCACTGATATCTTAAATAAATCCAAAGTTTCAGAGCTAAGAATACATCTAAAAATAAATAAACAAATAAACCCCACCAAAGCAATGTTTTTAAGGAAGAATAATTGGTTTTAAGAAGTTCTTAATATATGGGCTGGAGAAATAGGTCAGGGGATAAAGCCCTCAGTGTCTAGCTCACCAGAAGGCGGGAGGGGTCACTCCTATGCTAGCTTGGGCCTTGGCACTGACTCCGCCCTCTCCTCCCTCCTTCATAGCTCCACAGTGAGGTGGAAAAGCCCCTGATGAACTTCCGAGAGAACTTCAAGAAGGACATGAAAAAGTGTGACCACCACATCGCCGACCTCCGTAAGCAGCTGGCCAGCCGATATGCGTCAGTGGAGAAGGTGAGGGGCCAGCCAGCTGGTGGACAGTTGGGGACTTCTAGGACAGGATAGATATCATTCTCTTTGTATGCTGGCGTGGTGGAGAGAGACCACAGAACCCCCATCTATCCCTGTGGCAGGCAGGAGTTGGTGTCCCAGGACACGTGGTTGACTCTCCCAAGGACAGGTGGGACCAAGGACAGGTGGGAACAGGAGACTCCGCAGGGATCTGTAATGAGCAAACAGGCTAAGCCCCACCCCGTTTCTGTGAACACCAAGTCAGATGTACCACAGCTGCTCACGTGGCTACTGTGCCGGGACCTCACTTTCAGGTGCTCCCTGAACTAATCTCCCTTCCCAGATGCCCAAAGAATTACCTTCTTGTGGGTGCCCAAACCAGAGGCAGGGCAGCAGGGAGTCAGCCCTGGAGGAGGGACAGAGTGGCCTCACTCGGTGCCCTATAGAACAGGAGAGGCAAACCAAAACAGGTACCCAAAACATGGCTACATCTCCACCAAAGGTGAAGAGTGAATGTTGTTGTTGCTGTTGGTGTTGTTGTTGTTGTTGTTGTTGTTGTTGGTGGTGGTGGTGGTGGTGGTGGTGGTGGTGACAGTGATGTGGGCCCAGTAAGGGCTCAGGCTATGAGATAAGTAAGTTGGTACTCCCAGTCCGTTGTCCCCTGCTAGGAGGAAACTCATTTGACCTTATGGTCCCTTCCAATCCCAAAAGACAGTGTTGAGTTTTTTTTTTGGGGGGGGGTTAGCTTTTTAGATCTATTTATTATATTTATTTTACATGTATGAGTGTTTTGCTTAAATCTATGTCTGCACCATCTGCTTTCCTGGTGCCCTTTGAGATTAGAAGAGGTCACTGAAGCCTCTCAAACTGGATTCGGAGCCACCACGTTGGTGCTGGGAATCGAACCCTGTGTCAACTGTAAGAGGCAGTGTCTGTAACCACTGAGCCACCTCTCCAGCCTCAGAGACAGTAGTGTTAGGGTCCCAGAGTAGGCACATGCTCTGGAGGCAACATGGCCGCAGGGACTGACAGGTCACATGCAGATGTGGCTGGAAGAAGGCAGACAAGGGAAATTCAGGTAGGTGCCAGCCCTCTAGCGGCTCCACGTGGGGTGCCATTATCCATATTGGCTTCCCAGCATCCACACAAGCAGGGAAGATGAGATCAGGTACGTAGGAGGCTGGACCCTGAAGCCTGGCCACAGCTTTATGAACGGCTTCTCTGGGCTGGGCTCTTCCCTACTCCAGGCCCGCAAAGCCCTCACAGAGCGGCAGAAAGACCTGGAGATGAAGACCCAGCAGCTGGAGATCAAGTTAAGCAACAAGACTGAGGAGGACATCAAGAAGGCGCGGAGGAAGTCCACTCAGGCCGGTGAGCCCATTGTCCTGACTACACCAGCGCAGGGGGACGGGAAACTTTCTGGTGACATGGTCTGGTGACACCCATCTTCCCACTTAAAGTGTTTGTTCCTCGTGTCTTCTTCCTGCTTTATGTCCTGGGACCCCAAGGGAAGAGACAGGAGCCTAAGAGCAGGCAAGCTACTTCAAGATCTTGCTGTCATGGCCTTCGGTTTTCCTAAGCCCTGGTTCTGGATCTAGAGATTGACAGATTGCTCCAGGCACCAGGAGCTCAGGGTCCTACCCATACTGTTTGAAGAGCACAACCCCAAGCCCAACCATCCAAGATGCTCCACCTCCCCCAGGGAGTTAATTATACTGTGGAATTGAGCTCCTGCCCAGGAGTACAGAGGCCAGAGTTGGTTTTTAAAGCATCCTTATTTTAGAATTTACCCACATTGCTTCAGTGATCAGGCTTCTGCTGCCACCTAGTGGTCACATGTAACTGATACACAAGGGGAAAGAGAAGGGCCCTTAGAGACAGAAAATGTAAACTCAAAAGATACCAGGTCTCCATCACACAAAAGCAGCACATCAGCCTCTGGTTTCTAAGACTTGTGTTGTGCAGTGAGGGCTGGAAGATCTTTAGATATCCTTCCTTTTAATTTCTGATGAACCTGCTGCAATCTGTATCATCCTAGAACAAAGTCGCCACCTTAGAACCTGTAAAATGGAATAGAAATAAGTTGACAAACATTAGATACATAATAACACATCCTGGGCCCAGAAACATTTTCATAAATTCCTGACATGTTCATTGTAAATTGGAAGGGGACCCTAATAGGGAAGACGTGTATTCAAATTACTTTACTAAATTACAAAACAGTTATACAGTCTGTGGAACTGGTTTCATCTGTGCCCAAGAGCACGCGATGCTACTCACTAGAAATAATACCCAAGCAATTTTCTGAATTCATAGAAGCTAGATCATATTATTCCTTACCTTCAAGCTTCTTTTTCGATTAATATGTCTTAGAAAATAGCCCCCCATCTCATTCCCTCCAAACCGCTTTAGACATCCATTCATGCAGATCAGACACTTTTATTTTTATTGCTATATTTTATGGTGGTGCTGGTGAGAGAACACAGGACCTTACAGCTATGGGACGAGCTCATTCCTGCTGCGCTGTAGCCGCAGCCCCAATGATCGTATGCAGTCTTCTTTCATCCTTCCTTGGATAGACTTTTAGGACCTCGTGACTGTTTGCCTGGGACCAGAGATACTGAGTTTGTTATTGGAATTGTAACCCTCTGCATGCGTAAGAACAGATCCTCATGTGGAGAGAAGGAAGATGCTGGATCAGAAGGTTTAATTCACTTTGACAGATATTTCCAAATTGCTTTCCACAGAAGCCTCCTTGGCGTACACCTATGAATACCTCTTCCTTGAATGCAATTTATCAGCATTGCCTATTATCAAACATGAAATCACTGCTGTGCTGGTAAAAAAAAAAAAAAATAACAGTAGTTTTTGCTATTACTTTGTACTTCTCTATTAGAGGACTGAGAATTCTGAAAATATGCTCACGGATTTTTTTTTACCTTACCTCCCCCATGAGCTGAGGAACTCTTCCTGATTTTCTTGTTGAATGCTGTGTCTCCTTCTTAGTGACTTATTCACAGCTCAGGTAGGCATTAGGGAGACTGACCTCTGGTCATCCGAATTGCAAGTATTTTCTATGGTTATTATTTGTTTTTTACTTTTGTTCTGTGACGAAAAAGAAGTGTGTGTGTGTGTGTGTGTGTGTGTGTGTGTGTGTGTTTAGCTCACCTGGTTTTTGTTGAGGTTTCTCAGAGAGAGTACAGTAGCCTTGTTCTCTCTGCTATATCAGGGTTTGGGGAGGACGGACTTGGAGAAACCTCCATCTGAAATGAAGTGCTGATGGCTCTTCCCCCTGTTCCTTTTCTACTCCTCCATCATCTCTTACATTGCTACTGGGAGGAAGAGTATCTGGATCCTCCAGGGCTCTGACTTCAAGTCACCAGCCCCACCATGGGGGGGAGTCTCTCGCTGTCTTCCAAGCACTTCGCACACATGACTTCACGATGACTCTTAAAGCTACAGCTCTCAAAGCTGTCAGAAGGAGAAACTGAGGCAAGGACAGATTAGTTACCATGCCTAAAGTCATGCAGCTTGTAGGGTGGATATAGGCTGGCAGCCCTGGCATTCTGGCTCCAGAATCCACTCTCTTCACTGACACTTTGTGAAACGGTCCAGTCTCCACTTCTCAGGCTGTCCTGGAAAAGAAACACCCTTCCCCCACACCACTTTCAGGTGCAGCAGACACTCCCGAAATGAGTTCTCAAACTTAGGATGGGCATATAGGGTACCAAGCAACTCAGTGTATGTTCACAGGGCAGAATTCTGGCTTCATCCTGGAGCAGATGAGGTCACAGTGGAGATACGGGGATGGAGATGCACCTAAGCTCTTTTCTCTGGCCAATGCTCCTAGACCTGGGGGTGGGGTGGGGTAGGGAGGAGTGGTAGTCATTGGCCTTGGACAGGAATGAAATGAAGAAAACATGAGACACAGCTGTTCTCCAGGATTCAGGAGTCATGGTAGAGCTGTGAGGGTGGGGCATGAGGATTCTGAGGTGGTCTTGAGTAACACAGACAAGTCTCCCTGTTGTCCCCCAACTTGACACCATAAGGCACATGAGTAAGACTTATGTCTAAGGAATGACTCTGTTCAAATGGCTAAATTCAATTCTGAGAATCCCCAGAATATCCTGTGGATGTCTTAGGCTGAGTCACTTGACTCTGGGGGTTGACACACAAGCTTCTCCTAACATGAACAGAGACCATGATGTCCCATTTTCACCAGGGCCACACTCACACAGGGCAGCAGGGTTACATGTCTGCTCCTCTGACATTCCTCACCACAGGTCTGGGGACAGTTGGCTGGCTTCTGGTTCAGCAGTTCCAGGGCACAGCCTGAAATCCTGCAGTTGCCACCGGTCCCCAGGGTCACTCGATGCCATCGATGTGACAACTGTGTTTTATGTGGCCAGGCTCTAGGTGCCAGCATCCTTACTAATAATATCTCTGGTCTCCCTATAGTTTTTTTTTTTTTTTTTTTTTTTTTGTTCTAATTTCAAAAATGTTTGAGATGTTCATGTCACTACAGAAAGGGTATACTGGCCGTGGAGCTGTAGTGGCAGTGTGTTCAGATTGCTGTTGTAAGACAGAATGCTGCATGAACACTTCCCTCTGCTTCATCCTGACTCAGTTTCCCATCCTGATTCAGTTTCTGCCTCTGTACCAGCACTGTACAGTCACTGAGCAGTCACCACCAGGCTGTTGTGTTGGGATGCAGGATGCTGTTTAATTTCTATCCCTGTCACACTTGGGTATGCAAATGTGTGTGTGTGTGTGTGTGTGTGTGTGTGTGTGTGTGTGACAGAAGATACTGAATAGCCTACCTGGGTCTTGCATATACCACTTAGCTACATCCCTAAGTTACCCAGGCTGGCCTTGAACTTGCAGTCCTAATACCTCAGACTCCCACTATGGAACCCAGAGTCATGTGTAGTCTCTTGATAAGAAACCCCCTGGCTGCATTCCTGGGGGCTTCCGATGGCGTTCAGGCACACTGAGGCTTGTCTCCTGGGGCTTGCCTCTTTCATCTACTCCCTTCTCTCCTTCCCCCTTCACACCCTGACTTTGCAACGACCACCGTGAGAGGAACAACCACACCCCCGAGTGCAGTCAGTAAAGGGCGGCCATTGTGGAGTCAGGGTGGCCTGTAACAGGGCATGACGGTGGCTGTTGGCTTTCCCCAGGAGATGACCTCATGCGCTGTGTGGACCTCTACAACCAGGCCCAGTCTAAGTGGTTCGAAGAGATGGTGACGACCACACTGGTATGTGATCAGAGACGTGTGTGCATGTGGTAAAGAGGCTAACATGCAGCAGCCTTGGGCAGGGGACAGTGGTCATGGAAAGATGGGGTGGGGTAAAGGTCATTAGATGCTTTCCAGCAATGAGGTTCAGTCCTCGATCTATATCAGCCGTAAATTCAGGTCCCTGCTCTAGCTTGCCTTGCCCTATGAACTCAACAAGGGAACAGGTCTTACTCTGTTCCCCTTTGTCTGAGCACCGAGAGGTCGGGGTCCACCAGGGATCTCCTCATCTCAGAACCATGGCCCTACTGGGATAAACAGAAAAGTGGAAAGCTGCAAACTATGCCCAACACACACACACACACACACACACACACACACACACACACACACACAACCTCAGGTCATTGATAAAGGGGTCCTTATGAGACACTTCTAGGGAGCTGCAGAGAGGCTGTAATGGAGACCATGGTGGCAGACCCTGCATGTTCTCCTGCATGTTCCTTATTAAGGATCTGTCATCTCTCCTTGTTGGCCAGAATGTGCCAGAATGGGACAGTAGGTACGTGGACAAGGTGGGGGGAGGGGACAACATCACGCTTAATGTTTATCTTATCGTCCCAATGTCCAAGGCCACCCTGCCGTCCCCCAACCAGCTACTTTCTCCAGGTGCTAGCCCACCTAGGAAGATTAGCAGCCTCCTTCAGGGCCAGTGCCCTGGTTTTCCTCTTGTCCGTTAATCTTCTAATTAAGCCCCCTTCTTTACCTCCCTTTCAGGTTAATCACCTGACGGTGACCTAGTTACCCACAGAATAACAGCTTAATCCCCTAAAGTCACGCATGGAACCAGCTATAAACCAATGACAAGCCCTCTCCACTACTCCCCTTGACAGTGGCTACCACATTCCCGGTCTGCTGTGCTCCCTGCCCTGTCTTCATTGCTCCTCCGCACTGGGCATGTGTAAAGGCCAGAGTGCTTGAGAGGCGGACAGCTCCAGCACACATCCCATTACTCCACCACAGATCCAGTTTAAATGCTGCTCTTCCTACAGCTCCATGACACTTTAGGCCCATGGGGACAATTGTAGAACCTCTCTCTGAGTCCTAGAGGGGATACATCAAATACTCTGCTTGTGAAGAGTTCCATCCACACTGAGCTGGCAGGACCACACCCATAACCTTCATTTTCATCCTCATCAGAGCCCAGGGAGTCAGATGAACTAGAGACCCACAGCCAGGGCCTTGCGTATAGGATATACACAGCAGCCTGACACCTGCTTGGGGAGGTCCCCAAGTTAGGATTCTGCTCAGGGGTCTCTGGTCTTTTCTTCCGCGGCAGGAGCTAGAGAGGCTGGAGGTGGAGAGGGTGGAGATGATCCGACAACATCTGTGCCAGTACACACAGCTGCGGCATGAGACGGACATGTTCAACCAAAGCGTGAGTTCCTACCTTCGCACGGAGACCAACAGAACAGACTTGGCATGATTATCCCAGAGGTCCATATGATCTCCTGGAGGCTACAACCAAGGACGAGGGTGGGGGAGAAGGTGCATTGGCTTGGTTCATTTTTAGACTGGATCTGGCTAGGCCCTGAGCGTGTGATCTTCCTGCCTCAGTTTCCCCAGTACTGGGATCACAGTTCTATGTTGTCATCCTGCCCTGCAATGGTTAAGATGACTAAAAACGTGCATTTGTCTCCCCTGTGAATCTGCTTTAGAAAACAAACCAAATACACAACTTCTAAAGTGATGATGGGTGCCCAGTGGAAGATGGGCGGAGGAAGGGGTCATCTTTAGGACAGCCTGCCCTTTTCTGCAGACTAGCTCTGCCTCTCCTGCACATACACACTCTCATAACACCTCCACGGAGCCCTGGGACCTTCTAGAAAGGATGACCTGAGGTGGCTCTCCAACTGCAGCAGCATGGGACACAGGAGATATCCCAGTTCAGCTGCCACCTCTGACAGTGACCCTTCCTCTGTGTCCCCTTGCAGACAGTCGAGCCTGTGGACCAACTGCTGCGAAAAGTGGACCCAGCCAAAGACAGAGAGCTATGGGTCAGAGAGCACAAAACAGGAAACATTCGCCCAGTGGACATGGAGATCTAGAAGTGACTGTATGGTCCTGGGGGTCCTGCTGAGGAGAGGGGCTGGGGATCCTATGGAGAAGGGCTATATCTGCCCTCTTACCTGCTAACCTATCCACTGAGGAGGAAAAGAGCCAGTGATTCCTGAAGGAGGGCCCAGCCAGGGGCTCCCCAATATTCCCAGGCCATAATGATGGACCCACAGCCCCGACTTCACCTGGAAGACTGAAGCCACCCCTCCAACTCCCATGGTGTACTTGTCACTCTGAGAACCAACTGAGGCTAGAACCCTGGGGTCCCTGCTGAGTTCCACAGGGGTGACCATCACACACCTGTGTCCCAGGTATCCAAGGCCAGTCCTCTAGCTGACTTGTCATCTCTAGGACTATGAAAGAGGAAAGGGGAAGCATCTCTGTCTCCAAACAATGTCAGGATCAGAATCAAGGACAGGAGGGAAAGTGAAGTTCACATCCCATACCCACAAACTTTTTCAGCCTGCCTTCTTCCCGGCCCTTTGCATTCTGGGAGTACACATCTATTTTCTTTCATCCCCCACAAGAGAGGTGGGGCTTCTTCCCAACCCAAATCTGGAGAGGTCAGAAAGGAACTACCTCAGTTGGCACAACCCGATCATGGCTCCCATCAGTCCCAGATTCCAGATCTGACATTCCAGATCTGAATCTCAAATTCAGACCAGGCATTGGCTATAACGTCTACCAATCTATTCTTCCTCCAACCTCTTTCTCAGGGGGGAAACTCCCCACTTCACCCTGACAGCCATTTCCAGACTTAGTAGAGGATGTTTTCCAAAGTCCTCAGACATCTGTGTGCGTGTTCAAAGGCTTTAGAGGTGGAGCCTCACAGTCTTGTTTGCCACATGCTCCCCCACACCCCTCAACACTATGACAACCTTGAGCAGTACACTCTCCCATGAAGACTGTAGGCTGTGTGAGACAGCGGTGGTAAGTCAGGTTTGGTTATTCTCCAGAATGGCTCCAGCTGCAGATGTGTACAACGGGTTAGGAAATGCAGTGCCCTTGACTGCCATTGGTCAGTAGTGCAGATCCTCATGGCTGTAGGTGGTTGCCACCCAGGAAGTGAAGGAACTCTGGGGAGTCACACAGTGAGCAGGGGCGGGGTGAATTCTAACTGGAAACTTGTAACGGGGGGGGGGGCATTTTTCCTCATCATTCCCACAGATGACTTTGTATTTGATCTGTTTATCTTCTCAAATGGCAGAACCTCTGAGTACCACTCACATCTTTCCATCTTGCTTGCTCATCGCAGATGGCTTACTAATCTTGGACCCTCTGGCAGCCCATCCACAGAGCCATTTCTCATAGTTGTTAGCAAGATGCTTAATACACTAAAGCAAATTAAGCACTGTCACTTTTCTTACTGAGACATCTCAACCATAAAGGCCACCATGAGATCATTTCACCAACCAGTGCTCAGCATGGACTGTGACACCAGCCTCTGATATTAGGACATTATTTCTTGATTTCCTTATTTTAAAAAAAATGGGTGCTAGTGGTAATTCGCTTTGTGGCTTAGCAACCTAATTTGTAAGTAATGGTCAAATTCCAAGTCTTGTCATACACAGGGCTTTTGGGTATCACAGTGTGGCTCATGACTTTGTTCCCTCTCCTCCCCCCATTAAAAGGTTCAGAGTCCCCTGATATGTCACTTCCTCCAGCATAACAGAAGTTGACTGATGTGAGGCCATCCTTTTTTCTTTGTCATCTCACTTCCTTTTTAATCTACCCATGCATACCTTTCCCTTCTTTTGTCCCCTTCCTTCCATTGTTCATTCATGAAGAGTTTTGTTGGAGACAAGCAATCTCTCATCTGAAGACAGACTACAGCTCTGTCATAGAATAAGCCCGAAGGCATGTTCTGTGCGGATTCACAATCTCTTCCTGAGATAGACTTGGCTCTCCCTCTCGGATACTGTGCCCATTTGAGTTCTCAGTGGTACCGGCTATATGTGGGTTCATGTGCACCTAGTTTATGTGCATTTAAGTTCTCAGTGGTCCTGGCTGTCTGCTGGTTAACAGGCTTGCACACTCATAAATGTTCTCAGTAAATGCTTGGAACTGGGTGCTTCATGCTGGAACTAGCCTTGTGTCTAGGAGGGTGCTTTCCAGCTTGATCCACCCCTAGGTAGACAGGCTTGTTTTGACCCTTCTGGACAGAAGGAACAATACATTTTCCACCCCACCTACTGGGATTCTTGATGGATTAACTACACTAAGAGATCTCAGCACAGCAGTGAGATTCGCATCCCCTTAGTACCAAACTCTCAGTTCATACCCAGCTTCAGTTTCAGAAATGGCTTCAATTGGTTTCCAGTATGCTTCCTTATACTACAAATAGGGATGGTAAGAACATGGAGAAGGTGGGTGGCAGAATATGATATTCAGAACTATTATCATGGTAGAGTCAAGTGTCCAACTACCCTCACAGCACCCAGTGGATGAAATCAAGATGATGACGTGCGAGAACCTGAAAGTGCATACTGAGTTGAATGTTCAAGCTGATGTTGTGGTCCTTGGTCTCTGTGCAGTGCTGGGAACCCAACCAAGAGTCCACTGTCTGGGCCAGAGCTTTACCACTTAGCTACACCCAGCCCTGTTATCTTGCTTTTATGAACACGTCAGTGCATGGCTTCTGAGAGGATCTGGCAGGGTTTATTAAGAGTGGGAGGGCATCCATTGTCCAGGCTGAAAGCAGCAACAGCCCTTTCTACCTGCCTCTACAAAGGAGTGCCAATGCACTTAAGCTTTGTCTGCAAAACCCTGATTAAAAAAAAAAAAAAAACTCTAAAATGAATGATGTTCAAAAATTGGTTAGTTACCATGGCAACCTCCAGGAAGAGATACTTGTTTCCCTTCATTATTTTCTGGTACTTTTGAACAGTCCCACAGTGCACGGGCCATTTGAAGGGTGTGGATGGCAGCCCTGGGCTGTCTCTGCTATAGGGACCACCTTCCTACCTCCACACAAGACCCTGCTGACTCAGGGGGATCTCTGCAATGGTTGATTAATCGCTGAAGCAAAGTATCCAGTTTTGTGACAGGGGTTTGTATGTATTCCCTCTGTGAAGTCCAGACAATTATCGGGTTAGTAGATGGGTGCATGAGAATCTTGGCTAAGCCAACGCCCCTTCGTGGAACTACAAGCCATAAAACTCAAAAGGTGTCAAAAGACCTTGGCTTGTTTGGGGGTTTGTTCCCATCTGTGAGTAGACTTGACAAGAAGAATTTAAACAGGAGACTGAAGACCTGCTGTTCTTAGGAAGCTAAGAAGAGTGTTTTACAGATATAAGGCAAGGAAGCAGGTCAGCTGCCTGATGGTTTAGCCTGGAGACTCCTTCGTTGCTAAAGCTGTTCCCATGCCACAAAGCATCTCTCCACCTCCCTTTTCAAGGTGATTGAGGTGTGACTAAAATACAGTACAACTCACCCTTTCAAGGACGGCAGTTCTATGAACCTTACCATGACTGATCTTCTCAACCACAACCAAGATAGGCATATGACCATGTCAGCTCCCCCTTTCCCACCCCCGACCTAGCAACCAGTTCAATGTTCTGTCTATAATTTTGCCCTTTCCTACAACACCATATAACTGGAGTCACACCGATACAACCTTCTGGATCAGCCATGTTGTCATGCGTGTCAGTAGAGGGTCCCCTTTCCCTGCTGAGTAGTGTTCTATCAAATGAATCGGCCCCAGGGTCTCCTCAGTTTTAAAATGAGGTTCTTATACCCTGGAAGTCATAGCCCCAGATCTCCAGTTTGTTTGTATAACTGCTTTCAACCCCCTGCTTCCTATGTTCCTGGGACTCCTTCCCCAGATACCAGCTGTGCCCTCAAGTTGAGTTCTAGTTTTGGGTCAATAAAGAAAGCAGAAAGGGGCAGCAACAGGATGTCACTCTCCACTGTTGCAGCAATATATCTCTCAGTACAAGAAGATCCTATCCCTCAGGGGGCTGTCACCTCAGTCCTCGGTGGCTTTGTAATTTATTGAACATTGACCTTTGGGTATAGCTTGACCCCTTCCCTGAGTCTGTTTTATCATTTGCCATTTGAGGGTACTTGTTCTAAAAGGCCTCTGAGGCTTTCAGCTCCTGTCCCCCCTCCACCCCCCTACACACTGCCTATTTGCACCCTATGCTCCTGGTCATATATAAACTGGGTCATCTCCACAGCTGTGGCCAGAAGTCCTCACAATAAGAACTTTTCTAGGTAGACCCAAATGGAATTAAATCAAGTCACAAGCTGAGAGAATTACTTAGTACCTCTCAGAACCCCTGAAGAAACTGTAAGTCAGTACCAGTAGCTTCTGGGTCTGTCCTGGGAGTGAGGACAGCTGTCAACACAGGGTCAGCTGGTCAAGTCCTTCTTGCTCATTGTGGTTTGGCTTGTCAGCAGTCATGCTGAGACTAGCTTGGGCCTACACCTATTAGACAGTGGAAGCCAGGCCAGGCTGAGGGTGGGACCCTCTGGGACCTATTCCTCTGAGCTGTCTTGATCAGGTACCGCTGAGTAAAAGGTGGAGCCTAGAAGGCTCTTGTGAAGCTCCAGGTAGACTGGACTATTCCTAGGTTCAGGGGAGAGCTAGATCTGGGGAGTCGAAACCCATTAGTCTCAAAATAGGAGGCAAAGCTGCTATGACCCTGAGGTATAAGGGGCTTTTCTAACCCCTCAACTGCTGGTTAATCATTTCTGAGGTGAGGGACCTGCTTCTCAAGGGGCAGGCTCCACCAGGTGCCCAAGATGGAGGCTCCCCTGCCCTCATCTAGTGTTGACCGTAGCTCTTGGGGACTGAACTATATAGGTTTGGGTTGGGAAGTGCAAATGGCCTTTAGACTCTTTATGGGTGATGTTAGGGATGTGAGCCCTATGTGTTTAAGGAGTTTCCAATAAATAGGACAGTGCTCGAAGAGTGTGAAGGGCAGAAAGGACAAGCTGAAACTGGCCCTGCCCTACTTTCCGGTCTGTCCAGCATCCTAAGGTCACACCCTGTCAGGATTTCTATGTGCTTATCTGTCCCTTCCTGCAGCTTCTTCAGCAGAAAGGTTCTTGGACCCAGGCACCAACTTTCCAAGGGACACCAGCCAACCTGGGTGAGGGCCCCACTCTGTATGTCTCCCCTTCCCTGGGGAAAGAGATGTCCAGAAGCATCCCCTTGCAACCTGAGCATATCAGCGAACCCCATGAAAGTGGAATTTTCTAACAAAATAAACTTGCTCGTTTGGTCTGTTT